>NC_057805.1:122043529-122086305 GCF_018294505.1 Triticum aestivum
ACGATCATATCATAATTAAATTACGTTTAGAATTCAAATAGTTACATTCTTATTGATTCACTACGTAAAATTTGGCATAAAAAATAAAAATATAGGTCATAAGGCAAGAAAATTTGCAGTTTATGTGTATTTTACACTATGTTTTTACGTTTGTAATTTTACATAACATGAAATATTTTTTACGATGATTATATATATTATTACGGTCTTTTTTTATGTCGGAAATAAGACAAAATTTACGAAACGTAAAATTACGGTGCATTGATGTTAAAATAGAGGGGGGTGAAGAATAACTATTCCCCACCCAGGGTGACGAATATATATATATATATATAAGACAAATTTTATCTACAAGTGGTGGTAGTTACCACCTAATTCTTTGGCCTCCACGTGTCCCTCAGACCGTAGCACCAATTGGGTTAGTGGATACCAAAAAACCTGTTATTGTTCAACTCTACGTTAATTATTTAGTTAAAAAAATGTTTGGCAGCCCACGGATTAGCAACAACCTGCTAATATCATGGCCGCATGCAGAGTACCTCACTCAATGGATAAGTGCTGCTAATTTGATCTCGCAATTTAGGCCGATCGCCCTCATTAATAACTTCGCCAAGTTTCCGGCTAAAGGGTTAGCCACTCGTTTCTCCCCCATTGCCCACCGTACCATTAGCCCTTTCCAGTCGGCTTTCATCAAGGGTCGTTTCATTCTGGACGGGGTCCTCTGTTTGCATGAAATCGTTCATGATCTTAAGATTCGTAAGTCGAAAACGGTGATTCTAAAATTAGACTTTGAGAAGGCCTATGACTCGGTGAGTTGGCATTTTTTGCGTAGAGTTTTATTGGCCAAAGGGTTCGAGGGGCCCCTCGTCCATAGGATTATGCAGTTGGTCTCGGGAGGCCACACTGCCATCAATGTTAATGGTCAGGTTAGCAAATTCTTTGCCAATGGTAGGGGCCTGAGGCAAGGCGATCCTACCTCTCCCATCCTATTCAATTTCGTTGCAGATGCTTTATCTCGCCTCCTTTCTAGGGCGGCTGCCACTGGGCACATTACTCTGGTTTGCTCTAATCTCATTCCCCATGGTCTCACCCATCTCCAATATGTGGACGACACTATTATTCTGGTCGAGATGAATGAGGCCTGCCTTGCCCACCTCAATTTTATTTTACTCTGCTTCGAGGCTATGTCGGGGCTTAAGATTAACTTTGCCAAGAGCGAAGTAATTGTGGCTGGTGTGGACGGGTCGGAAGCCGCGCGAGTGGCCGACCTTCTTAACTGTAAGCAGGGCTCCTATCCGTTCAAATACTTGGGGCTGTCTATTTCCCCGGATGTGCTACATGCCAAAGATTTTGCCCCGATAGTCACTAAGGTGGGAAACAGGGTCCTTCCTTGGCGGGGTAGATATAATACGAACGCTGGTAAAGTGGCCCTAATTAATGCCTGTCTCTCCTCCCTCCCCATGTTCCTTATGGGCTTCTTTCTCTTGTCGGCTGGGATTCATGCTGGTTTTGACAAACACCGTGGGGCGTTTTACTGGAATGTTGCGAACAACCGCCGCAAATATCGCTTCGTCAAATGGAAACTGATGTGCAGGCCCAAAAACCTTGGGGGGTTAGGGATTCTCAATACTTCCATCATGAACCAATTCCTGATGATTAAATGGTGGTGGAAGATTATGAGCGCTGAGGAACAACCCCTTTGGTTGTTGATCCTTAAGGCTAAATATTTCCCATCCTCTAGCCCGATGTTCGCTCTGCCGCGTGGTGGCTCTCAGTTTTGGAAGTCTCTGGTCAAAGTTAGACCTGTTTTTCAATCTTTTGCTAAGTTTGTTGTTGGGGATGGTTCCTCTATTCGGTTTTGGCTTGACTGGTGGTGTGGAGATTCACCCCTCTCGGTGACCTTCCCTACCCTTTTCTCTTACTGCTCTGACCCTAATATTTCTATTGCGATGCTTGCTTCCCAGGGGTGGAACCTGGCCTTTCGCCGTTCTCTGTCGCCTGTAGAGTTTGAAGATTGGCAACGTCTTACTGCCCTCTTCCCTACGCTCTCGACGGTCAGGGACTCGGTGCTCTGGCCGCTTTCTGCCTCTGGGCGGTTCTCTGTTAAGTCGCTTTATTCTAAGCTAGTTGGTGGCACACCTACCAGTCGTTTTTCCAAAGTTTGGAAGGCCCGTATTCCCCCTAAGATAAAAAATTTCTTGTGGCAAGCCTTTCGAGGCCGGATGCCCTCGGCTGATCAGATTCGTAAGAGAAACGGGCCGGGTTCCCAGTTTTGTGCTCTTTGTGGTGAGGTGGAGGACGCGGATCATATCTTTTTTCACTGTCACCTGGCTAAGCTTATTTGGAGTTGTGTGCGGGACTGGCTTCATGTGTCTTGGGCCCCTGCATCCTTTGCTGAGTTGCGCAGCCTGGCATCCAACCTTTCCGGTGTTTCTAGACGGATCTTTTGGGTGGGCTTGGGGGCTTTATGCTGGTCTGTGTGGACTACTAGGAACAAATTTACTATCGAGCACGTGTTTCCGGCTAAACCGGCTGACTGCTTATTTAAATCGTGTGCTTTCCTGCAGCAGTGGAAATCATTGACTAAAGCCGACGACCAAGAGGCGCTATCTATGCTGATCGACAAAATCCGGACCACGGCGTCTCAGTTATGCAGACAAGAGCACGTTGATTGAGGGATTCTTTTGGGCCTGAGTCTTTAGCTTAGTTGGTTCCTTCTATTCCGGCCTGCGTGCCGTGTACTGGCGTGGGAGCCATGTACCATGATTTTATTCGCGTTGTCCTGCCCAACGTTGGGGCTTGGGTGTGTTTGATATGTTTCGGTGATGCTGTTGCTACCTGCCTTATGGCTTTATCTATAAAGTCGGGCGTATGCCTTTCCTCTAAAAAATGGATAAGTGCTAGCTAGCTATCCACTAGGAGACATTGATTTTAAAACAACCTAGTGGACACATACTGCCCATTCAATCTACGTAAGATGTTCTGAAAATGCTTATTATATATATTCTCCTTAATTCCAAAGAGATCATAGTTCTATATCTACTCCAAAACTTTATAGTGTATATATTGTATATTCCCAGCGTTCTAATTGTCCATACTATATACTCAAAAAATAAATCCTAGAATATCTACTTGATATTAAGATGGAGTATGGAGTATGAAGCGCTTCATAGTAAAAGTGTACAAAAAGGTATGGAGTATGCTCAAGAGCCAAAAATATAGTATATTAAGTAACCTTCAAAAAAGAATATAGTATGGAGTATGGAGTATGAAACGCTTCATACTAAAAGTTACAAAAAAAGGTATGGAGTATGCTCAAGAGCCAAAACTATAGTATGAAGTAACCTTCAAAAAGAATATAGTAGTATGGAGTTGGTATTTTTTTTTAAGATAGTATGGAGTTGGTAAATAGTAATTCATAGTAGAAAAAAGTATATACAAAATAGTATGGAGTATCATTAAAAGGATAGCATCTCGTATATCTCATATAGTACAGTAAATGGAGTATACATATCACGCTGATGAAAACGATAGTACAATTACATTCATGGTCATAAACGGCTGAACCTATGATTGAACCATCATATCCTTCTCATACATTGTCATCTCACGATGGAGTGTGCTGTGCGAGTATTTGTACATCGTCGCCTTCGCTGCCGCCGCTGCTGTCGCGCCGGAGCAATCACATGTCGGCCATACACAGTCTTGTGGCGCAGTCGCCACCGCCGCCTCGCCAGTCACCTGCCCGCGATGTGGAGCCTACATCGTTGTCTCTGCTACCACATAGAGAAGTCACTCATCCGCCGTGTACATCGTTGTCACCGTCGCTGCACCACAACACTCTTATATTGGCAGTCATTGCGCATCGCAACCTTGCACGGCGGACATGTTCTGTAGATCGCAAAAAGATCCGCTCATATTAAAAATCGATTAGGGAGAACATTATAGATTGGGTCCGCTAGATGAATACTAGTACCTTGGAACATCCATCCATGCGCCTAATCCAGTCAGCTATAATTGCCGGCGGCCACTGCATATGAATGGAAATTAGGAACAATTAACAATCAATTTGCATGATGCGTGTGTAGAAATCACAGAAAGATGCATTACGCATACCTCCTTTTGCATCTAATGATTTTTCTGATACAACTTCACGTGGAGACTTTGATTTTCGTGAAACATGGAGATAGAGAAAGAGAGCTTTTGAGAGATATAAAGGGTTTCCGTTGCATCTTCTCTGCCAAGCGATATATGAGGCTAGCCCAAGAAAATCGGAAGTTGACTATCCAAGTGGGAAAAAATCCTATTTTATTTTACCCGCAACCCGTTAGGAACCGCACAGATCTCAAGCAATCGGACGGCAAATAAGACGAAGGTGACTACCACCTAATGATAGGATGTATTTTCCATATATATATAATTTACCTATGAAAATAAAATTAACTGGGACACCTAGGTGCCCAGGCACCTTGATTGTTTTAGGTATGTACCGCCGCATAATGAATGTTTGATTTGTTTCCTAACTATTCTTCATGCAAGACTTTCCATGTTTATGTTTTATTTTCGTTTTTAACTATTAGGCATGCAAGACTTGCCATACAATAAATCGTAGTAATATTTTATTTTCTTCTAAACTACTATGGGTATCTAATACGCGTATTTTTTGTTTCCTAACTATCTAATACGGATATCTAATACTTACTAATAATAAAATTATATGCATACATGGGTATATATACCCAGTAAATTATTCTCTAACTATTAATTTTTTTAACTATTTAATATGAGTATCTAATACCTATTAACGAAATTATGTACATATCGAGTACGTGTATATCCAATAATTTATGTAAATGTATGGGTATCTAATACCTACTCATGTAATTATGTACACATGCGGGTACGTATATACCCAATAATTTGTTTTTAGAACTATTTACATTTTATTTTATTTTCTAACTATCTAATACGGGTATGCAATACCTACAACCAAAATTATGTGCATTCTCAGGATGTGTATATATCCAATGAAATCTTGCGTCATACGTACCCATTCCTAATTTGATCCGTTATACAAGGGCGGAATACATGCTATATAAGAAAGTAATAAATGTCGACTTACATATTAATACCCTGCCTTTTTATCACGCCACATGCATGCATGAAACGGTCCACGAATTAAAGCCTGCCAAATTAACTAGCAATTGATGCATTTTTATTGGTTTCCAAATCAATCGCTGAACACGATCCAACGATGAAGAGGCAAGGTGCCCAGGCACCTAGGTGTCCCAAACTGGCCCTGGGTGAGGAATAATTATTCTTCACCCCTTCTCTATTTTGACATAAATGCATCGTATTTTTACGTTTCATATTTTTTGTCTTATTTCATACATAAAAAGAGAATGTAAGAAAATATGCACTCGCCGTAAAAAATATTTTATGTTACGTAAAATTACGAATGTAAAAACATAGTGTAAAATATACATAAAATGTGATTTTTCTGGTCTTATAACCTATATTTTTGTTTTTTATATCAAATTTACATATTGAATCAATATGCATGTAACTATAAACGTAATTTATTTAGGAAGCGATCGTAAGATTACCTCGGGTGAAGAATAACTTATTCTGCACCCTGGGTGATGAATAGTAACAATATATATATATATATATATATATATATATATATATATATATATATATATATATATATATATATATGACAACACTATTTTGATCCTGAGATCAAAGTAACTATTTGGATCACGTCCGGCCTATATAGGGGCGGCGAGGTGTTCCCGAACTGGTGCGTCCCGATAAAAAGGCAGCCCACCCACTGCCCCACGCCCACGATCCTGTCCCGCACCACCGGCCTCCATCCATGCTCTATCCCCATGCACCGCCGCTGCCCTGGATTCCTTGGCGCCGTCGTCGGTCACCGGATCCCACGGCGCCGCCGTCGGGCCATGGATCTCCGCGCGACGCCGCGGCCCACCACATCCAGCGCCGTCCCTAACCTCCCGTTTCTCCCCATCTCTCCCCCACCTTCCTGTGCCACCGGCTGCGCACCGCCGCCGCCGCGGTCCACCCACACCAAGCACCCCAGCGACGAGGTCAAACGGGACGCACCCGCACCTCCACCAACCACCCCAGTCGCCGGCGCCTTGGGCCCCGCAGCTGCGACCCATCCACCCCGTCGCGCCGCTCGAGCTCCCTCACCTGTTCCTCTGGATGCCCACCTTCTAGCGGCATCGCCGGATCCCCCACCCTGGAGCTGGCGCTGACTTTCTACCCACGACTAATCTGAACTTCATCGCGTTGCTGGCTTCTGCCTACTGAAGTGAGCCTTTCTTCCTCCGCCATGCTGCCTCTGCTCAACCCATGCTGCCTCCGCCACCAGCCGACCATGCTATTGTGGTGGCTGCTCAACCGTTCCAATGCGCGTGCTGTACCATGCACCCCTCGCGTTGCCATGGACAAGATGGTTGAGGAATGAAATCGGGAGAAGTAGAGTAGTGGCTGCAGCTACAGTTCTGGAGGAAATTAATCAGTAGAAGTACAGAAGAGTAGTGGCTGCAAATTCAAGTTTGGAGGAGAGTTGTGACTGCTGGAGCGCAGGGTGAGAGGCATAACAAAGCAGCGACAGCAGGTGGCTTTGGGTTAACAGCCACTGATAACATACAAAAGGCAATATTTTTTTTGGGCTGGGCTGGCAACCGCCCAGGCCTCCCTCCTGTTCCTATGTGTGTACAAAATCCATTGATTCATACACATTGCTTATCAAAATTTACTGATTCGCGAACTCTGGGCCTAACACAAGAAGTTCATGTAAATCTGTTGGAAAGGTTCTGGTACACGAATATTAAAAAAATGTTTTACTGTATAGAGGAGTTGATGCTCTTCCTGTATATATGTGCATATAGATGAGTTCTCACCTACCTATTTTACTCTCGCGGGAGCTGATGCATTCTTCTCCCCAGCTGCGAGTGGAGTAGATGTTGGAAATATGCCCTAGAGGCAATAATAAATGGTTATTATTATATTTCCTTGTTCATGATAATTGTCTATTGTTCATGCTATAATTGTGTTATCCGAAAATCGTAATACATGTGTGAATACATAGACCACAACGTGTCCCTAGTAAGCCTCTAGTTGACTAGCTCATTGATCAACAGATAATCATGGTTTCCTGACTATGGACATTGGATGTCATTGATAACGGGATCACATCATTAGGAGAATGATGTGATGGACAAGACCCAATCCTAAGCATAGCACAAAAGATCGTGTAGTTCGTTTGCTAGAGCTTTTCCAATGTCAAGTATCATTTCCTTAGACCATGAGATCGTGCAACTCCCGGATACCGTAGGAGTGCTTTGGGTGTACCAAACGTCACAACGTAACTGGGTGACTATAAAGGTGCACTACGGGTATCTCCAAAAGTGTCTGTTGAGTTGGCACGGATCGAGACTGGGATTTGTCACTCCGTATGACGGAGAGGTATCTCTGGGCCCACTCGGTAATGCATCATCATAATGAGCTCAATGTGACTAAGGAGTTAGCCACGGGATCATGCATTACGGTACGAGTAAAGTGACTTGCCGGTAACGAGATTGAACAAGGTATTGGGATACCGACGATCGAATCTCGGGCAAGTAATGTACCGATTGACAAAGGGAATTGTATACGGGATTGATTGAATCCTCGACATCGTGGTTCATCCGATGAGATCATCGTGAAACATGTGGGAGCCAACATGGGTATCCAGATCCCGCTGTTGGTTATTGACCGGAGAGGCGTCACGGTCATGTCTGCATGTCTCCCGAACCCGTAGGGTCTACACACTTAAGGTTCGGTGACGCTAGGGTTGTAGAGATATTAGTATGCGGAAACCCGAAAGTTGTTCGGAGTCCCGGATGAGATCCGGACGTCACGAGGAGTTCCGGAATGGTCCGGAGGTGAAGAATTATATATAGGAAGTCCAGTTTCGGCCACCGGGAAAGTTTCGGGGGTTATCGGTATTGTACCGGGACCACCGGAAGGGTCCCGGGGGTCCATCGGGTGGGGCCACCTATCCCGGAGGGCCCCATGGGCTGAAGTGGGAGGGGAACCAGCCCCTAGTGGGCTGGTGCGCCCCCCATGGGCCTCCCCCTGCGCCTAGGGTTGGAAACCCTGGGGGTGGGGGGCGCCCCACCTGACTTGGGGGGGAAGTTTCCCCCCTTGGCCGCCGCCCCCCCCCATAGATGGGATCCCAGGGCCGGTGCCCCCCCAGGGGGCCTATATAAAGGGGGAGGGAGGGCTGCTCTACCCTAGCCCCTGGCGCCTCCCTCTCCCTCCCGTGACACCTCTCCCTCCCGCTTGCGCTTGGCGAAGCCCTGCCGGGATCCCCGCTACTTCCACCACCACGCCGTCGTGCTGCTGGATCTCCATCAACCTCTCCTTCCCCCTTGCTGGATCAAGAAGGAGGAGACGTCGCCGCTCCGTACGTGTGTTGAACGCGGAGGTGCCGTTCGTTCGGCGCTCGGTCATCGGTGATTTGGATCACGACGAGTACGACTCCATCAACCTCGTTCACTTGAACGCTTCCGCTCGCGATCTACAAGGGTATGTAGATGCACTCCTTCCTTCTCGTTGCTAGTAAACTCCATAGATGGATCTTGGTGATGCGTAGAAAATTTTAAAATTCTGCTACGATTCCCAACAGTGGTATCAGAGCCAGGCCTATGCGTAGTTACTATACACGAGTAGAACACAAAGCAGTTGTGGGAGTAGATGTTGTCAATTTTTCTTGCCACCACTAGTCTTATCTTGTTTCGGCGGTATTGTGGGATGAAGCGGCCCGGACCGACCTTACACGTACGCTTACGTGAGACAGGTTCCACCGACTGACATGCACTAGTTGCATAAGGTGGCTAGCGGGTGTCTGTCTCTCCCACTTTAGTCGGAACGGATTCGATGAAAAGGGTCCTTATGAAGGGTAAATAGAAATTGGCATATCACGTTGTGGTTTTACGTAGGTAAGAAATGTTCTTGCTAGAAACCTATAGAAGCCACGTAAAAAACTTGCAACAATAATTAGAGGACGTCTAACTTGTTTTTGCAGCATGTGCCTTGTGATGTGATATGGCCAAAAGGATGTGATGAATGAGATATATGTGATGTATGAGATTGATCATATTCTTGTAATAGGAATCACGACTTGCATGTCGATGAGTATGACAACCGGCAGGAGCCATAGGAGTTGTCTTTATTTTTTGTATGACCTGCGTGTCATTGAATAACGCCATGTAAATTACTTTACTTTATTGCTAAACGCGTTAGCCATAGAAGTAGAAGTAATCATTGGCGTGACAACTTCATGAAGACACGATGATGGAGATCATGATGATGGAGATCATGGTGTCATGCCGGTGACGAAGATGATCATGGCGCCCCGAAGATGGAGATCAAAGGAGCAAAATGATATTGGCCATATCATGTCACTATTTGATTACATGTGATGTTTATCATGTTTTGCATCTTATTTGCTTAGAACGACGGTAGTAAGTAAGATGATCCCTTATAATAATTTCAAGAAAGTGTTCCCCCTAACTGTGCACCGTTGCGAAGGTTCGTTGTTTCGAAGCACCACGTGATGATCGGGTGTGATAGATTCTAACGTTCGCATACAACGGGTGTTGACGAGCCTAGCATGTACAGACATGGCCTCGGAACACACGCAATACACTTAGGTTGACTTGACGAGCCTGGCATGTACAGACATGGCCTCAGAACACGGAAGACCGAAAGGTTGAGCATGAGTCGTATAGAAGATACGATCAACATGGAGATGTTCACCGATCTTGACTAGTCCGTCTCACGTGATGATCGGACACGGCCTAGTTAACTCGGATCATGTTTCACTTAGATGACTAGAGGGATGTCTATCTGAGTGGGAGTTCATTGAATAATTTGATTAGATGAACTTAATTATCATGAACTTATTCTAAAATCTTTACAATATGTCTTGTAGATCAAATGGCCCACGTTGTCCTCAACTTCAACGCGTTCCTAGAGAAAACCAAGCTGAAAGATGATGGCAGCAACTATACGGACTGGGTCCGGAACCTGAGGATCATCCTCATAGCTGCCAAGAAAGATTATGTCCTAGAAGCACCGCTAGGTGAAGCACCCATCCCAGAGAACCAAGACGTTATGAACGCTTGGCAATCACGTGCTGATGATTACTCCCTCGTTCAGTGCGGCATGCTTTACAGCTTAGAACCGGGGCTCCAAAAGCGTTTTGAGAAACATGGAGCATATGAGATGTTCGAAGAGCTGAAAATGGTTTTCCAAGCTCATGCCCGGGTCGAGAGATATGAAGTCTCCGACAAGTTCTTCAGTTGTAAAATGGAGGAAAATAGTTCTGTCAGCGAGCACATACTCATAATGTCTGGGTTACACAACCGCTTGTCTCAGCTGGGAGTTAATCTCCCGGATGACGCGGTCATTGACAGAATCCTTCAGTCGCTTCCACCAAGCTACAAGAGCTTTGTGATGAACTTCAATATGCAGGGGATGGAAAAGACCATTCCTGAGGTATATTCAATGCTGAAATCAGCGGAGGTGGAGATCAAAAAGGAACATCAAGTGTTGATGGTGAATAAAACCACTAAGTTCAAGAAAGGCAAGGGTAAGAAGAACTTCAAGAAAGACGGCAAGGGAGTTGCCGCGCCCGGTAAGCCAGTTGCCGGGAAGAAGCCGAGGAATGGACCCAAGCCTGAGACTGAGTGCTTTTATTGCAAGGGAAGTGGTCACTGGAAGCGGAACTGCCCCAAATACTTAGCGGACAAGAAGGCCGGCAACACCAAAGGTATATGTGATATACATGTAATTGATGTGTACCTTACCAGTACTCGTAGTAGCTCCTGGGTATTTGATACCGGTGCGGTTGCTCATATTTGTAACTCAAAACAGGAGCTGCGGAATAAGCGGAGACTGGCGAAGGACGAGGTGACGATGCGCGTCGGGAATGGTTCCAAGGTCGATGTGATCGCCGTCGGCACGCTACCTCTGCATTTACCTACGGGATTAGTTTTAAACCTCAATAATTGTTATTTAGTGCCAGCTTTGAGCATGAACATTGTATCTGGATCTCGTTTAATTCGAGATGGCTACTCATTTAAATCCGAGAATAATGGTTGTTCTATTTATATGAGAGATATGTTTTATGGTCATGCCCCGTTGGTCAATGGTTTATTCTTGATGAATCTCGAACGTGATGTTACACATATTCATAGTGTGAATACCAAAAGATGTAAAGTTGATAACGATAGTCCCACATACTTGTGGCACTGCCGCCTTGGTCACATTGGTGTCAAGCGCATGAAGAAGCTCCATGCAGATGGACTTTTGGAGTCCCTTGATTACGAATCATTTGACACGTGCGAACCATGCCTCATGGGTAAGATGACCAATACTCCGTTCTCCGGAACAATGGAGCGAGCAACCAACTTATTGGAAATCATACATACCGATGTGTGCGGTCCAATGAGTGTTGAGGCTCGCAGTGGCTATCGATATGTTCTCACTCTCACTGATGACTTAAGTAGATATGGGTATGTCTACCTAATGAAACACAAGTCTGAGACCTTTGAAAAGTTCAAGGAATTTCAGAGTGAGGTCGAGAATCAACGTGACAGGAAAATAAAGTTCCTACGATCAGATCGTGGAGGAGAATATTTAAGTCACGAATTTGGTGCGCACTTAAGGAAATGTGGAATCATTTCACAACTCAAGCCGCCTGGAACACCTCAGCGAAATGGTGTGTCCGAACGTCGTAATCGCACTCTATTGGATATGGTGCGATCTATGATGTCTCTTACCGATCTGCCGCTCTCATTTTGGGGCTATGCTTTAGAGACTGCCACATTCACTTTAAATAGGGCTCCATCAAAATCCGTTGAGACGACACCGTATGAATTATGGTTTGGGAAGAAACCTAAGCTGTCGTTTCTAAAAGTTTGGGGATGCGATGCTTATGTCAAGAATCTTCAACCTGAAAAGCTCGAACCCACGTCGGAAAAATGCGTCTTCATGGGATACCCTAAGGAAACCATTGGGTATACCTTCTACCTTAGATCCGAAGGCAAGATCTTTGTTTCCAAGAACGGGTCCTTTCTGGAGAAAGAGTTTCTCTCGAAAGAATTAAGTGGGAGGAAAGTGGAACTTGATGAGGTGATAGTCACCCCTTCCGAACCGGAAAGTAGCGCAGCGCGGGAAGATGTTCCTGTGGTGCCTACACCGACTGGGGAGGAAGTTAATGATGATGATCATGAAGCTTCGGATCAAGTTACTGCTGAACTTCGTAGGTCCACAAGGACACGTTCCGCACCAGAGTGGTACGGCAACCCTGTCCTGGAAATCATGTTGTTAGACAACGGTGAACCTTTGAACTATGAAGAAGCGATGGCAGGCCGGATTCCGACAAATGGCTAGAAGCCATGAAATCCGAGATTGGATCCATGTATGAAAACGAAGTATGGACTTTGACTGACTTGCCCGATGATCGGCGAGCCATAGAAAATAAATGGATCTTTAAGAAGAAGACAGACGCGGATGGTAATGTGACCATCTATAAGGCTCGACTTGTCGCTAAGGGTTATCGACAAGTTCAAGGGGTTGAATACGATGAGACTTTCTCACCCGTAGCAAAGCTGAAGTCCGTCCGAATCATGTTAGCAATTGCCGCATACTATGATTATGAGATATGGCAAATGGACGTCAAAACGACATTCCTTAACGGCTTTCTTAAGGAAGAATTGTATATGATGCAGCCGAAAGGTTTTGTCGATCCTAAGAATGCTAACAAGGTATGCAAGCTCCAGCGCTCCATCTATGGGCTGGTGCAAGCATCTCGGAGTTGGAACATTCGTTTTGATGAGATGATCAAAGCGTTTGGATTTACACAGACTTATGGAGAAGCCTGTGTTTACAAGAAAGTGAGTGGGAGCTCTGTAGCATTTCTCTTATTATATGTGGATGACATACTATTGATGGGAAATGATATAGAATTCTTGGAAAGTATAAAGGCCTATTTGAATAAGTGTTTTTCAATGAAGGACCTTGGAGAAGCTGCTTATATATTAGGCATCAAGATCTATAGAGATAGATCAAGACGCCTCATTGGTCTTTCACAGAGTACGTACCTTGACAAGATATTGAAGAAGTTCAATATGGATCAGTCCAAGAAGGGGTTCTGGCCTGTATTGCAAGGTGTGCAATTGAGCACGGCTCAATGCCCGACCACGGCAGAAGATAGAGAAAAGATGAGTGTCATCCCCTATGCCTCGGCCATAGGGTCTATTATGTATGCCATGCTGTGTACTAGACCTGATGTAAACCTTGCCGTAAGTTTGGTAGGAAGGTACCAAAGTAATCCCGGGATGGAACACTGGACAGCGGTCAAGAATATCCTGAAGTACCTAAAGAGGACTAAGGATATGTTTCTCGTTTATGGAGGTGACGAAGAGCTCGTCGTAAAGGGTTACGTCGACGCTAGCTTCGACACAGATCTGGATGACTCGAAGTCACAAACCGGATACGTGTATATTTTGAATGGAGGGGCAGTAAGCTGGTGCAGTTGCAAGCAAAGCGTCGTGGCGGGATCTACATGTGAAGCGGAGTACATGGCAGCCTCAGAGGCAGCGCAAGAAGCAATCTGGATGAAGGAGTTCATTACCGACCTAGGGGTGATTCCCAATGCGTCGGGCCCGATGACTCTCTTCTGTGACAACACTGGAGCTATTGCTCTTGCGAAGGAGCCCAGGTTTCACAGGAAGACCAGGCATATCAAGCGTCGCTTCAACTCCATTCGTGAAAGTGTTCAAAATGGAGACATAGATATTTGTAAAGTACATACGGACCCGAATGTAGCAGATCCGTTGACTAAACCTCTCCCTAGAGCAAAACATGATCAACACCAGAACTCTATGGGTGTTCGATTCATCACAATGTAACTAGATTATTGACTCTAGTGCAAGTGGGAGACTGTTGGAAATATGCCCTAGAGGCAATAATAAATGGTTATTATTATATTTCCTTGTTCATGATAATTGTTTATTGTTCATGCTATAATTGTGTTATCCGGAAATCGTAATACATGTGTGAATACATAGACCACAACGTGTCCCTAGTAAGCCTCTAGTTGACTAGCTCGTTGATCAACAGATAGTCATGGTTTCCTGACTATGGACATTGGATGTCATTGATAACGGGATCACATCATTAGGAGAATGATGTGATGGACAAGACCCAATCCTAAGCATAGCACAAAAGATCGTGTAGTTCGTTTGCTAGAGCTTTTCCAATGTCAAGTATCATTTCCTTAGACCATTAGATCGTGCAACTCCCGGATACCGTAGGAGTGCTTTGGGTGTACCAAACGTCACAACGTAACTGGGTGACTATAAAGGTGCACTACGGGTATCTCCGAAAGTGTCTGTTGAGTTGGCACGGATCGAGACTGGGATTTGTCACTCCGTATGACGGAGAGGTATCTCTGGGCCCACTCGGTAATGCATCATCATAATGAGCTCAATGTGACTAAGGAGTTAGCCACGGGATCATGCATTACGGTACGAGTAAAGTGACTTGCCGGTAACGAGATTGAACAAGGTATTGGGATACCGACGATCGAATCTCGGGCAAGTAATGTACCGATTGACAAAGGGAATTGTATACGGGATTGATTGAATCCTCGACATCGTGGTTCATCCGATGAGATCATCGTGAAACATGTGGGAGCCAACATGGGTATCCAAATCCCGCTGTTGGTTATTGACCGGAGAGGCGTCACGGTCATGTCTGCATGTCTCCCGAACCCGTAGGGTCTACACACTTAAGGTTCGGTGATGCTAGGGTTGTAGAGATATTAGTATGCGGAAACACGAAAGTTGTTCGGAGTCTCGGATGAGATCCCGGACGTCACGAGGAGTTTCGGAATGGTCCGGAGGTGAAGAATTATATATAGGAAGTCCAGTTTCGGCCACCGGGAAAGTTTCGGGGGTTATCGGTATTGTACTGGGACCACCGGAAGGGTCCCGGGGGTCCATCGGGTGGGGCCACCTATCCCGGAGGGCCACATGGGCTGAAGTGGGAGGGGAACCAGCCCCTAGTGGGCTGGTGCGCCCCCCATGGGCCTCCCCCTGCGCCTAGGGTTGGAAACCCTGGGGTGGGGGCGCCCCACCTGACTTGGGGGGGGGGGGAGTTCCCCCCCTTGGCCGCCGCCCCCCATAGATGGGATCCCAGGGCCGGCGCCCCCCCAGGGGGCCTATATAAAGGGGGGAGGGAGGGCTGTTGTACCCTAGCCCCTGGCGCCTCCCTCTCCCTCCCGTGACACCTCTCCCTCCCGCTTGCGCTTGGCGAAGCCCTGCCGGGATCCCCGCTACTTCCACCACCACGCTGTCGTGCTGCTGGATCTCCATCAACCTCTCCTTCCCCCTTGCTGGATCAAGAAGGAGGAGACGCCGCTGCTCCGTACGTGTGTTGAACGCGGAGGTGCCGTCCGTTCGGCGCTCGGTCATCGGTGATTTGGATCACGACGAGTACGACTCCATCAACCTCGTTCACTTGAACGCTTCCGCTCGCGATCTACAAGGGTATGTAGATGCACTCCTTCCTTCTCGTTGCTAGTAAACTCCATAGATGGATCTTGGTGATGCGTAGAAAATTTTAAAATTCTGCTACGATCCCCAATAGTAGAACCGCCAGCGTGGCTCGTATCCATTCCTTATTTGTGCACATGTGCTTCTGTGGTAGCACCACGAGGAACAACTCGTCCTATTCTATAGCAGTGGATGATGTAGTTTGAGGAGGACTGAAGTTCAGAGTGCCATCCCTGGAGCATTACTTGTTGTGGCGCCTCTCACTGACCTTCCCCGGTGCCTCTCACCGACCTTCACCATAGACACAGTACAAAAAGGTTTGAAAGTTCAGCAAAGAGTTTTGGCAAGGCAGCTCACAAGAAAAAGCAGCGACAGTGGTCTTCTCAGGAGCCTCGCCTAAAAAAGGAACCTCTATCTCAGCTACTGATGGTCACCATATTGTAAATTAATGCAAAGAACATGTTCTGATTATGTGATGTGTACATGCTTGTTGAAATGCCGAATGAGAACTGATATTTTGATATTTTTCCTTCGTCTTGAGGTTGTTTTGTTGATGTTTGAGAGTTAATATTTTTGCAAGTTGAAAACTCCAGGTTATGAAGTTCAATGGATGCGAGACTTCTTTGGACATTGCACTCTTAAAAAGGAGCTTCCAAAAAATTACCTCACATGTTGATGCATCCATGCTCATATCTTCAACCTCTTTCATGGTATGATCTGTGTTCAAAAGTGCTCAATGAAAATTATGTTCGGAGAAGTTCATATATTACTACGTGGAAAAGTAATGTACTAAAACTACCCAGGAAGTGAAATGTTTTGCACACCACAGTTCACTGCAGTAATATGTACAACTCTAGTCCAATGTGTTGATCTTCTTTAGTCCGTATTAACAACCCTTCCTGATGTAAATGCTTCTACGCAGAGCACTTCTAATTCATCATGGAGAAAAATAGATATAATTTGAGTAGAAGCTTATTTCTTTTTGGATGAACATGCAAACATTTTGGTAGAAACTGGAAAGAGATATATTGGAGTTCATTAAAACAGAGGTTCACACTATAAAGGGCATGCTTTTTTATTAATCTAGAAGTTCAACGACTTCCACCAAGAAAGTTCGAAAGACATTGTTTTTTGGGGAGAACGCATCCTGCCTAGAAAATGCACGTAGAATAAAAATCATTCATCGGGCAGCAGTACATAGATACAACTTATTTTGTTATGGTCGCTCACTCCCGTTTCTAGAAAAAGCCTAGAGGTTCAAATTTAAAAGACAAAAATGTTAAATGTTTGTTACAAAACCCAAAAAAGGTCAAATTAAAAAAACAAAGCATCTCAAAAAAAATTTATAAAAAAGGGATTTTCTCCATTTTTAAAAAACCCAGAAGTTCAAATTTATAAAACAGAGCGGCTTGATGTTTATGAAAAAACTATGATTTTTTCGTTACTAAAAGAAATAAAAACATGAAGTCCAATTTTTTTAAAAAGGAGTAGTTGGATGGTTATACGAAATTCCATTTTTCTTTATTATTAAATAATAGAGACAAGAAGTTCAAAACGAAAAAACAAGACATTCAAATTTTACAAATAGAGCAGTTTGAAATTTATAAAAATGGATTTTCACCGTTTCTAAAATAGCAAGAAGTTAAAATTTAGATAAATGGACCAGTTCAATATTTATTACAAAACTAGCGTTTTTATGTTAGTAAAATAAAAACCAAAAGTCCAAATCACAAAATATAGAGCAGTTTGATATTTATAAAAAACTTATATTTTCCTAGTTATTTAAGACTAAAACCAAGAAGTTTCAACTTAAAAATAAGATAGTAGTTCGATCTATACAAAAAAGTACGAAGTTCAATTTAAAAAAACTTGTTAGATGCTTATTTAAAAACATATTTTTCCTAAGAATAAAGCTAAGAAGTTCTAATGAGAATAACAGAGAAGTCCAAAGATTATTAAAAAACTCAATTTTTTCTCGTTACCGAAGAATAAAAGAAAGAAGTTCAATTTTAAAAATTAGAGCAGTTTGATATTTATTTGAAAACTCAGTTTTTTCCGATTACTAAAGAATAAAACTAATAAGTTCTATTCAAAATAACGAAGAAGCTTGATGTTTCTAAAAAAACTCCAATATTCACATTTCTAAAAAACACAAAGAAGTTCAAATAAAAAAGTTAGAGCGGTTCAGTGTCTATAAAAAGCTTAGATTTTTCATTACTAAAGTGAAACAGAGAGAAGTTTAAATTCATAACTGTCAGAAGTTCACGTATTGCATGGCGTGTGTTTTCATATGAGAAAATAGAATAAAAGGTTAAAGTATAAAAGGATTGTTGCTAGAAGTTCAGGTGCTCATCACGGGAAAGTTCAAAACTTCTTATGTGAGAGGTATCGGCACGGTATATCATTTGTGCAACTCCGATGAATGGGTAAGAAATTACGAACAAAAATACATGCCAGAAGTTCAATCTGAAAACAGGAGGAAGTTCAACTACTACACGGAATGCGTTTTGAATGAGAATAAAACGAATAAAAAAACTAAAATTCTAGAAGTTTTGTTGCAAGAAGTTCACGTGCTCCTCGCGGTGAAGTTCAAGATCTCTAGTGCGTGACGTCCGACCTTCAATTACATGTAAAAAACAGGCAAAAAATGACGTTGTTTTTTCCATTTTTAAAACTGCTCTCAAACGACAAAATTTTGTAATGTTTGTCTATATGAAAAAGATGCTCCTATTCATAAGCTTTCCAATGGTATATTATATGCTATATTCTGATGAATGGTTTAAAAGTTTTGTGTATACCGTTAAAACAAAATTTTTACACATTCAAAAAATATATTTTGAACCATCGCGAGTATAAAAAATTGATCAACACAAAAAAGTTGCATGTTTTGAACAGCTTTCCATCGATATATCATTTGCTCAATTTTGGTAAGTGGTTTGGGAGTTACGGGTAAAAAAACAGCACATCAAAAACAGAATGAAGTTCAAACAGACATGCCCCAGAAGTTCAACTACTTCACGCAGTGCATTTCCATTCGCGATGAAGGCAGAAATCATGATCTCGTCATTTTCTAATTTACTTCAAAACGGCAGGAATAACATTTGTGTAAGTTCAAGTCCTCGGTCGGAGAAAGTTCAAAAAATTATTGTGAGAGAGGTTTATACAAAAGAAATATCATTTGCGTAAGACTTGACGAATGGATGAGAAAATTACAAACGAAAAATATGTCACAGAAGTTCAACGTGAAAACAGCAGGAAGTTCAATTACTGCACTGAATGAATTTCAGATGAAAAACTTTTAAAACCATCGCGAGTATGAAAAAATGATCAACATGGGAAAGTTGCGTGTTTGCAGCAGCTTTCCATCGGTACATCACTTGCTCAATTCCGGTGAGTGGATGGAGAGCTACGAGCAGTGGATGGATAGCTACGAGCAAAAACAACACGTGAAAAACAGAGTGAAGTTCAAGTAGACATGCCGAGAAGTTCAAGTCTTCACGCGGTGTATTTTGGAAGAATCTGTTTCGCGATAAAGGCAAAACGAATGATCCCGCCGTTTTCGAAATTACTTGAAAACGGCTCGGAATCAGAGAAAACCATCAATACAAAAAAGTTTAGCATTTTCCGTTGCTCTTCAACGGTATATTATTTGCCCCATTCCGATAAAGTTTGTAGAAATTACGGAGAAAATACATTTTTAGCCATTTTCAAAATTTACTTAAAACAGTAAGGAATTGGGAGAAACAATGTATACCAAAAAATTTCGCATTTGTTCAAGCTTTCCAACGCCATATCATTTGCTGCATTTGGACGTACGGTTAAAAAATTAGCTCGAAAATACAAACTCGTCGGAACTTGTACGGTTTTCTAAATTATTCTTAAACCGTTCAACATTAGAAAAAAACTTTCAACATGAGAAAGTAGCGCATTTTCATAAGCTTTCGAACGCCGTATCACTTGCCTCAATTGGATTAGCCGTTTATAAATGACATCGAAAATACGAACTCGGCTGTTCGGTTTATGAAATTTTATGATTTTCCAAATTACTCTTTCACCATAGGAAATTAGAAAAAACTTTCAACATGTGGAAGAAGCGGTTTTGCAGCAGTTTTCCAACGCCATATTATTTGCCTCATTTCGATAAACGGTTTAGAAATGCAATCGAAAATACGATTCGCGTTTTTTGTATGAAGAAAAAACGGTTTTTAAAACTGCTCTTAAACCGCTTACATTTTGCCAAAAATTTAACTTGGGTCATGATACTGGTGTCCATAGCTTTCCAACGGTATATCGCAAGCCCCATTTGGGCAATGTTGGCGGAAGTTCAATCTAGCACTGGGAGAAGTTCAGGTCTAACAACTCAGGCAGTAAAATTGCAAAAAAAACGCAATTTCATCACGACTCGAGAGCAAAATCCGCCAACGAGTGAGATTCCTATTTAAAACCGGTATTTAGTTGCTAAAAACGTTTCTAGATTACACTAACATCATATAGAACACGACTAACAAGAATAATTCGCGGGGGAAGCCACCGTTGCGAAGATAGCCCGAAGGTCGGGTTCGTACAGAGGGAAGTTCAGACGCGTTACTCAGGCAGTTCAGGTTGTGATCAGAATATTATTCTGATCCCGTGATCAGAATAGTGTTTATGTGTGTATATATATATATAATAAAAAATAAAAAAAACTACGACTAGGACTAGAAAATGTGCCCGTGCGTTGCAACGGGAGAAACAAATATTTTCATGTGCCTAGCGGCGACCCATCCGTATTACCGCTTCTCCTCTTCACTATCGTCGCCAATGATAATCAAGCTATCCAGTTATTCACTATGAAAGTGTTCAATCCTAAGGCAATGAGCTAGGTCATCATACTCTCGAACGCCGCTTCGTGAGTCCCTCCCTGCACCGACTTATAATTTCCTGGACTTCTGAATTATGATGGTGGTGGGTGTCATCGTTATCTCATCTTTACATGATGCATGCACCATCCCCGCAATGTATGCAATTGCTCTTTTATCACTGTACGCAATATATGATAGAGATAATTACTGTTGGATAATTTTGAATCAAATAACAAAGGCCTTACATGTTGAAGCTTGATGGCAACGGTTGGCAATTCATTAATAAAGATTCCACGCATGATTTCATACACCTTCTTCGTCCTATCTAAATCATAAAATATTCACATCCGACCGCACTCTGGTATTTAGTGATCTAAACGCTCTTATATTTCTTTACAGAGGGAGAACTAACAGAACACATCGTGCAAGGTTAAAAATCAAGCTATGGAGACACCGTAGAGACTTAAAAAAAACTTAAAATGAGAAAAGAACTTTTAAAAGGCCATTGAAAATACTAAAAACATATGGCATTATCTCAGCCTATAGAGGCAGCCTCCATACAGTGCAAGCCTTGGCGTCGATATCTCCAAGCTTAGCGTCCTTCTAGCTTTAGAGGCAGCCTCTAACAAATAAACATGTTAATTGGTTTCACCTATAAGCAACCCGTGCCTTGCAACCAGTCTAAAATAAATTTTATAGTTTGTGTGGTATTTAAGTGTTTACCTAGTGCACTACTAACTCCAAATCCGCCTGGATCGAAATAAAGACATATATTGGCTTCGTGTAATGCCGTGAGATAGATATATTTGCTCCTGATAGACTTCAAGTTTTACAGAGATGATTACTGGTGTGAGTAATTAGTCTGTGAATATATTCAAAAGGACATGATCATGCACATAATTAGATGTGGCACTACCGAGGAAACAAAGCAACTTGAAGCCTTAGTTCAAATTAGTTACCCCTAAAAAAAGAATGCTCAAGAGTGCATGCCAGCCATACGTTTTAATGCATGTAATGATCAAGGAACTTGAGTACCTCTCTCAGGTGTGTTACATGTTTGCTAGTACGATTCTCTCGATGAGCAGTTTTTGTATGCACATGTTCAGCAATGCATGGATCAATGCATGGATCCAGCTGATTGGCATGTTCATAGTTTACGTGCATGGATTATGACCAGTGATTCCCTAATTGCTTCTTCTTCTTCCAGTTCCATAAGCTCACTTGATCTCAATGGCATTGCTGCTAGCTCAAGATTCACGCGGTCCGGTGCAACCCTGCCCGATGAACCGGCCCTTGCCCAGCAGACCCTTGCTTCTTCATGTTGTCGCGCCGCCGCCGACCATAGCTCACTGCACATCCACAACCACTGCCACTGCCCTTTCTACAGCTCGTGCAGTGCAGCTGCACAGGCTGCACATCGGCATCACAACCACCGCCATGCCCACGCTCGGCGCCTGCAGCTCTGCCGCCGCGTTGGCTGCACGTCTGTCTCGGCGTCGTTTACTCGTCCATGTCATCATAGCCAGCACCATGTGCGTCGCTGCGGACGAGCCGGAAATTAAAGGCATGCTCATCCTGCTCTGTCCTAGCACCGTTGCTGGCGCTACCAGGAACACGCCGTGCATGATTCAATGCCAAGACATCTCGCCGGTGCACGCCCGTCTACGCAGATCCGAACATGGCTGGAGAGAAGCCAGCGGGCGGCGGTGTCGTACGCCGCTGTACGCCGTGCATCCTTTCCTTGACCGAGCAACCATCCTCTTGATATGGGCTAGCAACCACAAAATAGACATATGAGCCGGCGGCTTGATTTCGTTTGGCAACTGGAAAAATAGAGATATGGGCCGGCAGGCTGGCTGCTTTGCTTAGTTTTTGGTTTCCTTTGCACTTATGTCCCAGTTTCGTTTGTACGTCTGGTTTTCTTAGTACGAAATAGCGTACACAAATATTAAAAATTAAAAATAAACAGGACGAAACAAAGTGGAACCAAACCAAGAATACCTATTCCCTTTAATAGTAGGTATAGATAAGGTAAACATACCATGCGTCTAAATGCTGAATTGTTTCTACTGTAGGATTTCTCGTGTTGAGATCTTTAAAAATCACATGTTCATAGGTTTCGATGAACATTTTTCACGAAAAAACCAGACGAAAAAAAACTGCAAGCAACGTTTTTCTTCACTTTTTTTTTTCCGAAGAGGCACAGCTCGCGAAAGCAAATCTGTGTCTCTCGTGAAAGAAAAAACCACGTTGTTTTCCCTTTTTCGAGGGCACAACTATGATATGTGCCTCTCATGGAGGAAGAAAAGAAGAAAACGTATGTTTTTCTTTTTTTTCCGAGAGGAATACCTATGCCTTTCGCGGAAGCAAATTTGTACCTTCACGTGAAGTAAAACTGCGTCTCTCGAGAAAGCAAAAAAAACTTGTTTTTTCCCTTTTCGAGATGCATGAAAGCAAAAAAAACGCGTTGTTTTGGCATAGCTGTGTCTCTCGCGGGAAAAAATATGTGCCTTCACAAGAAGTAAATCCATGCCTCTCGCGAAAGAAAACAGGTTTTTTCATGCAATTTCTCTAATTTTTTGACTAAAAACCTAGAAAAAACCAGGCAAAAACTGAAAGCCGAAGAAGTCATCTAATACCCAAAAACAAGTACATAAAAAATGAAATCCCAAGGAAACGCCTAGCACGCGATACGTGACGATGGCTGAGAGCGTGCCAAGCAACCCATCAAAAGTGACCCTTGCGAGAGCCCGCAACGAGCCCGAAACAAGTTTCTCGAGAGAGCTCTTATTTTGTGCCTTGCATCTCCTATTCAGCGCATAGGCCGCTCGCCAGCGACCTCGCGCGTACCCCCCCTCCTACGAACCGGGGCGGCTCGCTAGCTCGTATCCGGTTTTGGGAAGGCTCTAGAACGTTCCGAAATCAGTTTTTCTTTTCTGTTATTTCTCTTTTTTTTTTCTTTACTCTTTTTCTCAAATTTCACAATCATTTTCTGAAATCGGATGAACATTTTCCGAAATTTGAACATTTTTTCAAATCAGAGGTGAACATTTTTTAAATCAAAATTTGTTCATCGAATTCAAATAAATGTTCATATTTTTGAAATGTCGAACATTTTTTGAATTCATGAGCATTTTTACCAAATACTAGATTTTTTCAAAATTATGAAAGTTTTTGAATCCACATACATTTTCAAATTCATGAACAGTTTTTGAAACTGGAATATTTTTTGAAATCATGAACATTTTCCAAATTCATGAATATTTTTTTGAAATTGTAACAAAAATCACAAACTATTTTTACGAATTCATGAATGTTTTCTAAAATCATGAAAACTAATTAGAATTTCACGAAATGTTTATGAAATTGCGTACATTTTTTTAATACTTTGAACATTCCCTAATAATTCATGAACGTTTTTATATACATGAACATTTTTCTGAAATAAGGAACTTTTTTTGAATCCATGAGCCTTTATCATGTCCCAAACATTTTTTAAATTCATGATTTTGTTTTTCACAATTCGCAAATTTTTTGATATCCGAGTTATTTAAAAAAAAGGAAAAACAGAAAAAAGATAAAAGAAAACAAAAAAAGAAATAAAGAAACGGACTTCCCGCGGCCGGCCCATGAGGGCGCACAGGGGAGCGAGGGCTTGCACACTTTCCTGTTTTCTGGTGTGTAGATCGCCATGGATATTCCTATTTGACGCTCGTTGGCGTCAGAACGTTGAGCCTTCGCTGAGGGGAGCGTCTGGTTGGGCCGGCGCACGTACGGGATTCGTGTTTTGTTCGTCCGCTGTTCCTTTTTCCTGTGCTGTTTCCTCTGTTTTATTTTTCTTGTGTGGTGTTTTGCTTTCGATTTTCTCAATGTTTTGTCTGGTTTTCAGTGGTTTTGTTGTGGTTTCTTCTTTTGCATTTTTGTTTTGTTTTTTCTTTCTGGTTCTTTCATGTTCTTTTCTCTTTTTTTCGTTCAGGTTTTATCTTTCTCTTTCTTTTCTTTTTTCTTTTCCTTTTTCCTCCATTAATACTTTAAGGAAAAAAGTTATCTTGTTTTTTTGCATTAATACTTAAATATGATTAAAAAAATGTGTTTCTTCTGTTTATTTTTACATTTTATTTTTTTGTGTATTATATAAGAGTTCATCTTGTATTACAAAAATGTTCATCGTATATTTAACAAACGATTCACTGTACAATAAGAAAATGTTCATTGCGTATTTAAAAAATGTTCAACATATATTACAAAATGTTCAATGCGTATTTTCAAATTGTTCTGTGTATATCACAGAAACGTTCAATGTGTAGTTTCAAATTGTTCAGCGTATATCACAAAAAGGTTCAATGTGTATTTTCAAATTGTTCAGTGTATATCACAAGAAGGTTCAATGTGTATTTAAAAAATGTTCATTGTATATTACGAAAATGTTCAATGTATAATAAAAAATGTTCAATGGTTGGAATTTTTTCTCGATCTGTCACTACATTTAGTTCTTTTACTTTCACGCAGAATACTAATCATTGTGACGCAGTAGCTGAAGTGGTGAGGATTCCTAACAATCTATCGTATGGTTGTGAGTTTGAATCCTTCATATGGCGTAGTTTTTTGGGATTTTTTGTACTGCCTCGCTGTGACGTCAGGGAATGGGCCGGCCCGTTCAGATCGCGCTCTGCGCGGAAGCTCGTGTTTTTTACGCCCACGAGCGTCAGCTAGGGGCTCCCGATCGCCATATAGGAGCTCCCTCGGCGCTTTCAATGCCGGAAAGGAGAGATTGCACTGACGCACGCCCAAGTGGGTCGCGACCCAGCAACGCGAGTTCACTGCCTGCCCCCCACTCGCTCTAGAACCGGACACGTAGCTCTTCGCAAGCTAATTGTTTTTAAGCTGCGAACAAGGGCGGCTCACTAGCTCTTTGCAAGCTATTTGTCTTTTGTTTTTCCTGTCGTTGGTCTCGTAGAAAATAACCGACCCTTTTTTTAATAATTTTTGAAAAAGCTGTGACATAAAAAAAGGTTTACGGATTTTATAAAAAAAAGTTCAACCATTTGTGAAAATTTCGTGAATTAATAAAAATATTTTGAATTTTAAGAAGTTCATAAAAATGGAAATAAATCACAAAATTAAATAAATTTCATCAATTTTGAAAAAAAGTTCATCATTTTGAAGAAAAACTTCACAAATATGAAAAAATTCATCGATTTTCAAAAAAAATATTCATCAATTTTGAAAAGAGTTCACAAACTTAAAAAAATCATAATTTTGGAAAAGCTTCATCAATTCTGAAAAAAACCATAAATTTTGAAAGAGGTTCATCAATTTTGAAAAACAAATCATCAATTTTGAAGAAAAATTTCAGGAATTTGAAAAGTTAATCTATTTTGAAAAATAAAGTTCATGGTCGAAAATGTTGCAGGTTTTTAAGAAAAAGTTCATGAATTTGAAGAAAGTTTAGAATTTGAAAAAAGTTACACTTTTTGAAAAAAGAGAAAGGAAAAATAAAAAATAAGAAAAAACCTAAGAAAACTGGCCAAAGAAAACCGAAAGAAAAAGAATGATCTTTTCAGGGTTACAAGTTGACACACAACAAACAACAAGAAAAACAGTAGGTGCCCGTGAAATGTGAGGTGTCCCAATTGATTATCGCGGTTAGTACTCAAGCATGAGGTCCGAAGGTCGAATCCCGCGCACGCCTAATTTATTTAAGTGTGAAGAAACGGGAAAAAAACATAAATGGGCCAAGCCCAATCCCTGGGGGAGTGTGCGTCGGTTTGTAGAATAGCTTGTAACCAACGCTGAGGGCGCCAAATAGGAAATGGGGTTTCCCCAAGCGGTCGTGTTACCTGAACACCTATCCAATTTGCAACCCCTAAAAAAGACCTATCCACTTTGCATGGCGTCTAGCCAGGAATTCTATCCAACAGAGTATGTTCGATACCACCAAAACATGGCGAACTCGATTATATGCCCTATACGCAATGGAGCCGAAGACTTGTGGCATCATGCTTTGGTGGATTGCAATATGCGAAATGTGTTTGGTCCTCTAATGGACAATCAGCTAGTGGAACATCTAATTGCATGCAGAAACACTGATGCCAAACTATGGTTGATTGAGCTAATGGAACGACAAGAGAAGATAGGTTTGTAAGGCTGCAGATGACCCTTTGGTCAATCTAGTGGGCACGTCGAAAGGACACACATGAGTAGGAGCTTCAATCTTCTTTGTCCGCTTTCAGTTTTGTTGACAATTACCTAGGTGATTGATGTTGATTCAGGGAACAACAACATCCAACACGACGGCTGAAAGGATCGATATGGTTGACTAGAGGGGCGAATAGGCAGCTACCAATTTTTAGCTCTTTTAAACAAATTAGGGTTAACAACAAAATAGGTTGTCTAGATATGCAACTAGGTGGACAACCTATATGACAAGCACAACAACAAGCTCACAAGCAAGCACAAGATACAAACACAATATAAGCTTGCACAAAGTAAAGGTAAGAAGTAACTGCAAATGGAGACGATAGAGACGAGGATGTGTTATCCAAATTCCCTCCTTTTGGGGGAGGTACGTCTCCGGGTTTTTTTGCATGGTAATACGTGTCTCATTCATATCATAAAGATCAAAGTACAAGTCATGTAAGGACCGACACGACAAAACTGAAAAGATAACATAACACCTCTAAGCTTGACACCAACGCTCGTCACCTGTCTCGGGCACCAACACAACAGCCACCGAAGAAAAGAATGACGGATCACCTCCTCACCTAAGCTCGACGCGGCTCCATCTGTGATATGCAGCTTTGCGGACCTCCAATGTGGCTCACCAAAAGTGAAGCCTTTGCAGTTAAACAAACCAATCCAGGGCAACACCCCAGAGACGTCATTGAACTCCAGATCTAGCACCCCACCATGCCTGAGACGCTAAAGGAGGAAACCATACCTGCCATCCACGAACCCAACACATGTTCCGTCTTCCAGATGTCGTCGATGCATACCACAATCTGCATTCGCTCCTGGGATACCTCCCAAGCTCTGTGCCGATGCTAGAGCAAACACCGTCGCAACGACGGAGCCCGAGGACACATGAGGATGTCACTGCTGCCACGCCATCCTTACTTGAACAGACTGGTTTCCAAATCCATCCCCAACCATAGGACCGATGGCCTCATCAGGGAAGGATCTGAAGAATCTTTATTCAGCACCATCATCATCACCACCGAAGTCAAGACAATGAACATCCTAAAAACCTAGACTACGAGGGAGTAAAAAGATCCACACACGCGGATCCGGTGACCCCCCTCGCCACTGACGACCAAGGCCGCCGGCGGAGGGTGAAGGAAATATGCCCTAGAGGCAATAATAAAGTTGTTATTTATATTTCCTTATATCATGAAAAATGTTTATTATTCATGCTAGAATTGTATTAACTGGAAACTTAGTACATGTGTGAATACATAGACAAACAGAGTGTCCCTAGTATGCCTCTACTTGACTAGCTCGTTAATCAAAGATGGTTAAGTTTCCTAGCCATAGACATGTGTTGTCATCTGATGAACGGGATCACATCATTAGAGAATGATGTGATGGACAAGACCCATCCATTAGCTTAGCATAATGATCATTTAGTTTATTGCTATTGCTTTCTTCATGACTTATACATGTTCCTATGACTATGAGATTATGCAACTCCCGAATACCGGAGGAACACTTAGTGTGCTATCAAACGTCACAACATAACTGGGTGATCATAAAGATGCTCTACAGGTGTCTCCGATGGTGTTTGTTGAGTTGGCATAGATCAAGATTAGGATTTGTCACTCCGATTGTCGGAGAGGTATCTCTGGGCCCTCTTGGTAATGCACATCACTATAAGCCTTGCAAGCAATGTGACTAATGAGTTAGTTGCGGGATGATGCATTATGGAACGAGTAAAGAGACTCGCCGGTAACGAGACTGAACTAGGTATGATGATACCGACGATCGAATCTCGGGCAAGTAACATACCGATGACAAAGGGAACAGCGTATGTTGTTATGCGGTTTGAACGATAAAGATCTTCGTAGAATATGTAGGAACCAATATGAGCATCCAGGTTCCGCTATTGGTTATGGACCGGAACTGAGTCTCGGTCATGTCTACATAGTTCTCGAAACCGTAGGGTCCGCACGCTTAACGTTCGATGATGATTGGTATTATGAGTTTATGTGTTTTGATGTACCGAAGGTAGTTCGGAGTCCCGGATGTGATCACGAACATGACGAGGAGTCTCTAAATGGTCGAGACATGAAGATTAATATATTGGAAGGTTATGTTGGACACCGGAAAGGTTCCGAATGAGTTCGGGCATATACCGGAGTACCGGGGGTTTACCGGAACCCCCCGGGGGTTAAATGGGCCTACATGGGCTTTAGTGGGTGAGAGAGGAGGCGGCCAAGAGGTGGGCCCCCCCAAGCCCAATCCGAATTGGGAAGGGGGCCGGCCCCCCTTTCCTTCCTCTCCTCTTCCCCTTCCTTCCCCCTCCTATTAGGACTAGGAAAGGGGGGAAACCTACTCCTAGTAGGAGCAGGAATCCCCCCTTGGGGCGCACCATGAGGGCCGGCCGGCCCCCTCCTCCCCTCCTTTATATACGGGGGAGGGGGCACCCCATAGACACACAAGTTGACAGTTGTCTTAGCCGTGTGCGGTGCCCCCATCCACAGATTTCCACCTCGGTCATATCGTTGCAGTGCTTAGGCGAAGCCCAACGTCGGTAACTTCATCATCACCGTCACCACGCCGTCGTGCTGACGAAACTCTCCCTCGACCTCAGCTGGATCAAGAGTACGAGGGACATCACCGAGACGAACGTGTGCAGATCGCGGAGGTGTCGTGCGTTCGATACTTGGATCGGTTGGATCGCGAAGACGTTCGACTACACCAACCACGTTACTAAACGCTTTGGCTTTCGGTCTACGAGGGTACGTGGACACACTCTCCCCGCTCGTTGCTATGCTTCTCCTAGATAGATCTTGCGTGATCGTAGGCATTTTTTTTTGAAATACTACGTTCCCCAACAGTGGCATCCGAGCCAGGTCTATGCGTAGATGTTATATGCACGAGTAGAACACAAAGAGTTGTGGGCAATAATAGTCATACTGCTTACCAGCATGTCATACTTTGATTCGGCGGTATTGTTGGATGAAGCGGCTCAGACCGACATTACGCGTACACTTACGCGAGACTGGTTCTACCGACGTGCTTCACACATAGGTGGCTGGTGGGTGGCTGAACGTCTCCATCGTATCTATAATTTTTGATTGTTCCATGCTATTATATTATCTGTTTTGGATGTTTAATGGGATTTAATATGCTCTTTTATATTATTTTTGGGACTAACCTATTAACCGAAAGCCCAGTGCAAATTGCTGTTTTTTTGCCTATTTCAGTGTTTCGCAGAAAAGGAATATCAAACGGAATCTGTCGTGGGTTTGTCACGGCAGATGTCCTGGCATGAGGACTTAGTCGTGGAGCCATCGCGACGGGTTAGCTTAAAGGGGTTAAAGCGGGACAAAGGACGGAAGGAGTTTATACTGGTTCGGCCCCTTGCGGTGAAGGTAAAGGCCTAATCCAGTTGATGTGGAATTGCTAGGGTTTCGATGACCAGGGAGCGAATCCGCTTGACCTGGCTCTCGAGTTGTTGTTTGTTGTCCTTGAACCGCCGCCGGGTCGTCCCTTTATATACATAGGTTGACGCCCGGCGGTTTATAGAATCCCGGCCGGCTCATACACGTGTCCGGCTCGGTTTCTACCCTTTCCTACCTTACAACACAAGTTACACATCATATGTCGGTTTATGTCTACGGGCCCTAATCCGCCTTTGGGCCCTGGGCCTTTAGATCTATACAGTAAAGTGCCATACTCCTTGTCTTCATGGGCTTCAATAAGGATAACTCATTACGGGTATAACCCGGCCCCTCTTGGGCGGTTTATACTCAGTAGTCATATCCCCAACATTAGGCCCCAGATTGATTTGAACCTGTTCATGTCAATCTTCAACACTTAGGAAAATTCTTTCTTCAGCTCCTTTGCGTAAACCTTGTAATCCGCCATGACGTCATCTTCCAAGATAATAGTAAACCGTCATGATGTCACCTGTTTATTAAAAAACCGTATATACCTCACCTTTATTAATGAGCCTTCAAGAATTGAGGCGACAGCTCTGTCACATATCCATTTTTTGGGCTCCTCGATTCTCGCGCCTGTCGCTTATCCCTTCGCCTTATAAATAGGGCCGGGGGTCCCCCTTTATTTTACCCTCCGTGCCTCTTCACTTCGTCTCCTTCCTTGCGTCGACCTAGCGCTCGAGCTCTGCCGCCATCGACCTTCACCTCTGCCCCAACAGCGGCCGCTGCATCAACCTGGTTCGATCAGATTCTCGTCTGCATGCCTCCGCGTTCAACAGCCAGGTGAGTCTTTCTTTGCTCCTCCCATAGATCTGTCATTTGGGTTCCTGCGAGTTCATCGAAGCTCAGTGCTGTTCTTCCCTGTTCTTCTTCGTAGCGTAAATGACGAGTTCAAATCTGACATTTTCCTATGCAGTCATAGTTATAGTTCCCCTTTTCTATCATTAGTGCATCCTCTTTGTATAAAAAATCTCATCTGGATCTGATGAACTGCTTAAGCACCTGTATTTTAGGTCTGAATATATTTTGATTTGCTGACATGCTGCAGATCTAAAATTATCATATCAATCTGTGAAACCTGTTTTCCATCGCTTCATATCTGTACTTTCCATACTAGCATAGGCACTTTAATTTTATAGAATGATAATCCGCCAGGTACCATTAGTCCCCTCTTAAACCGCCAATTTCCCGTCTTAATAACTATGATGACACCAACCTCCGGTTTAACAGTTATATGCATTTCAACACCTACTTTTTCGCTTCTGACGGTTTATGCCTTGTCATTTATAAATCTTAAACTGGCTCAAACCTTCCCTCAGGTTGTGGATAAATGGCTAAGTCTTTTTATGCCTGCAATTGGGTTCCTTCCCGAGTTACTGAAGAAAAACTGAATGGGTGCGTTGCAACCGGTGCCTTAGCAAAAAAGGACGTCATACACTGGAGGGCCCCCGGTCTAGAAAATCCTCTTGAACCCAAGGATGGAGAAGTGATTGTATTCGTTGATCACCTGGGTCGAGGGTTCAGTCCTCCCGGATCAAAAAAATTCTGTGATGTGCTTGCTAGCTTCCAACTCCACCCTCAAGATATTGGGCCCAACTCTGTGTCCAATATTTGTAACTTTCAAGTGTTCTGCGAGGCTTATCCGCAGGAAGAACCCACTGTTGTACTGTTCAGAGACTTCTTCTATTTGAACCGCCGTACTGAATTTACGGATGGCCCCAATACTGAACTTGGCGGGGTTTCAATTCAGAAAAGGAAAGATGTCAATTTCCCTCACGCCAAACATCATATTCACCCAAAAGATTGGAACCAGACTTGGTTCTATTGCCGAGATACGTCTCCCGCTGAAGAGAATCCTCTACCGGGTTATCGTGCTCACCGGCTTACCAATACACATCCATTCCCTCAAAGGCTGACTGCAAAGGAACGGGCCAACTACGCACCACAACTCTCAAAGCTCAGAGCCTTTGTTGCAAACGGTTTAATAGGTGTTGACTTTGTTCGCTGCTGGATATCCTGGAGCATTCTGCCTTTAAGCCGTCACCCCGGTTTAATATGCGAATATATAGGGGGCTTAAAAGATCCTCAACGGCATATCGACATTCAGCTAACCGAGGCTGAAATTACAGAAGCCGTTAAAAAGATACTGGATGAACCGGTGGCTGTTTGCAGCAAAACAGGGCTTAGTCCCTTCTGCGTTTCCAATAAACCGCCTTCTGCGTTTCCAATAAGCCGTCGCCCCGGTTTATGATACCAATGTAAACCGGGACTTTATAATACTTTAACTTTTGCCTGCATAGCCCCCAAGGGCCGGTTTATCTTTGGAAGATGAACTAGGACTTTTTAGAATATTGATCTTTCCATTTTTGCCTGTGTAGCCCCCAAGGGCCAGTTTACCTCTTCAAGATGAACCGGGACTGTATTATTGAGCAAATTTACATTAGGCCCCAAGTGCCAAGAATAATACTTGAATTGATCTTGGGACTTACAAGAAAATTTTGATAAGAAGCAACAGACATTAGCCCCCAAGTGCCAAGTGTATAACTTGTTATGTGCTTGGTACTTCAAATATATGTTGTCAACTTATAACATGTATATCTCTTACAGGCTGAACTGAGCAAAAAGGAATCCCAAACCGCTGATCTTCAAGAAAATATCAAGTCCCAACAGGCAGAAACCTCCAAAGCCAAAGAGGAGCTGACCAGTGCCTTAGCAGCCATGGAGAAACTGAAAGAGAACTTCAAGAAGAAGCGGGCGGATTGGGACATAGACAAAGCCACACTACAAAAGAGGGCTGATGATGCAGAAGCATCTCTTAACCCGGTGGTAGTAGAGCTGACCGGTTTAAAGCCGCAAATAAATGCCATGACCACTGCTGTGTTTGGTAAGTATCCTTACTATAAGCTTTTAGCATGTATTATCCCATAAACTGTCGGTTTATCAACGTGCGGAATGATACAGGATCTCGCATTACCCATCTTGGATCGGATATGCAAAAGAAATTGAAGGCTGCCTATACTCTTATAGAGCAGTTATATACCGGCGCACAACGGATTATCTGCACTGCTTCTCATAACAAACCGCCCCCAACCTTGATCAAGGAGACATTAGAGAAGCTGTCAATGCTGCCCGCCCGGTTTGAGGAGTTAAAAAGATCAGCTGCAAGGGCATGTGCTCTGACTGCGCTAACCCGGGCTAAAGCATGGGTGCCAGATCTGTACTCGGCTGGCGTAGGAAATGGCTACCCGAGCATAAAGGAGGACGGATCAGATTTTGACAATGATGACCTTCAAGCTTTGACAAGAGAAATGCGTCCTCTGGCTAGCAAATTGGCTGAAGAGACTGATCTTTCTCATCACCAGGATTTACGATGCCAACAACAGACGGGTTAATGCGCCAACTTATGATGTGCCGAACCTTATCCCGCCAATCAGTAAGCATACTTATGCCCCTGATGTTGAACCGTCCACCCTTATAAGTGATGAAGCTGTCTTCCAAGCCTTAACTAGGATTGACTGGACAACCATTGACTTCCAGCCGCTAGGTGGAGAGGAGGAGGATGAACCGGTGCAGGATGATCCACAACCTTCAAGTCAGCCTGGCGAAGATTCATGATCCGGAGGCCGGTTTAGCTTCTGCATACTACAATACTTGTGATAAACAATTTCCTTTTGGGCATCAAAGCGCCTTGTAATAGGCTAGTTGAAACACTTGGTCTGCTATGCCATCGTGCATATTCACTTTGCATAATACTGTTAATCCATCATAATTATGCTATGTCTGCTGATGATCCTTAGCAGCTTTATTGAACCTGTTTCTGCATACAACAAGTTTAAAGTGTCCTGGCGGTTTACCGCCGGACGGGTCATAATACCCATCAGATAACCCAGTTTATAACCAAGGCTGTGCTTAAGAATAATCAAATATGAAATATGTCATACCTGTGACATTGAATCACATCGTTGGTTTACCAACTTTTGTAGTAAGGGTGATAACCCAAATCTTGAGTACTGATAACTCCTCCCATGTTTTGCCGGTTTATAGTAAAGCCGTACCGGGTTGTAATAAACACCAGATTATCTGTATATCATACTGGCGACTTGTAGTCGAAGCCAAACCGGGTTAATAAACACCGGATTATTGCTGACGATTTATAATCGAAAGCCAAGCCGGGCCAATAGACACCAGCAATCTTTTTAGTTTGTTCGGCCGACTTATAGTCAACAGCCAGACCGGGCCAATAAACACCGGATTAGTATAAACCTCAGCAAAATAAATCTCAAAAAAGAAAAAATCAGAAGAAAATATGCAAAAAGGCGAGGCTTTTCATGGGCTGCCAGGCCACTGAGTTAAACCATTTTACAAAGCCTTATAAGATGGACCTCACATTAACCAATCGTCATTTTAACTATGACAAGTTCAGGGTCTTTATAAGATTGACTTGTCAAACGTTCGACGGGTCGTACCAGGATTACCTAGGCGGAGTGGCTTACTTAAAAAGGCAGGATAACCCGGGGTTTTAGGTGAATACACCTAGCTTCCAAGCCTGACTTTTATAGCCTATTACAAGGTTATAGACTCTTTGTTCTTGTAGAAGCAAAAAGCCCCCGAGCAATATTTTGAGCTGTGCTCAGTGGGCGCCTATGTTTGAGTTGTACTTTGCAACAAACTCTCTTTGGCGCCTTATGATTTTGGGTATGAAGCCCCCAAGTTTTTGTTTTGTGGCATTATAAGCCGGATTAATGGACAATCAGAACTCCACTTTATAAACAGAAGCCCCCATGTAACCAAAAAACCTTTAAAGAAGAACAACAGAGGCCCCGCTTTAGCAAGGATGCCGGTTTATTATAATGATCATAATATATACATTGTCAAGAATATATACATAATAGGAGCCTATGGCTCAGGTGTAGTAAGGCTGAAGATGAGCGATATTCCATGGTCGATGGGTCTCCTCCTCCGATTTACATGAACCTTTGTGCTCTCGAACATCGATGAGGTAGTATGACCCGTTGTTCAGATTCTTGCTGACCACAAAGGGTCCTTCCCAAGGCGGGGACAACTTGTGCATGTCAGTCTGATCCTGGATGAGTCGGAGCACCAGATCACCTTCTTGAAAAGTTCTGGTTCTAACCCGGCGGCTGTGATAACGACGCAGATCTTGCTGGTAAATCGCCGAATGAGCTGCTGCAATGTCACGCTCCTCATCTAACAGGTCAAGTGCTTCCTGTCGTGCCTTCTCATTGTCAGCTTCAACATAAGCCGCCACGCGAGGTGAGTCATGACGGATGTCACTAGGGAGAACCGCCTCTGCTCCGTAAACCATGAGAAAAGGTGTGTAACCCGTAGATCTGTTGGGCGTGGTATTGATGCTCCATAACACAGAAGGTAACTCCTCCACCCAACAACCCGGCGTCCGTTGTAGAGGAACCATAAGCCGGGGTTTGATGCCTCTCAGGATCTCTTGATTGGCTCTCTCCGCTTGACCATTAGATTGAGGATGAGCTACTGATGACACGTCAAGCCGGATGTGCTCACGTTGACAGAATTCTTTCATAGCACCCTTAGACAGATTAGTGCCATTATCAGTTATGATACTGTGTGGAAAACCAAACCGAAAGATCACCTTCTTGATGAATTGAACCGCCGTGGCTGCATCACACTTACTGACTGGCTCTGCCTCCACCCACTTAGTGAACTTATCAACCGCCACCAAAAGGTGGGTCTTCTTATCCTTGCACTACAAAAAAAAGACACTTCCGTGATGATACGTGTTTGTCACAGTAGGTCGATTTTTTTGTCATGCATGTACATCCATGACAAATTTATGACAGAATCAAGATAGTCATACCTGTGCTGTCGTAGAAGTGTTCCATGACATTACCAAAATTATCATCACGGAAGTGTCCACTTCCATGACGATAAATCGCGCGTCACAGAAGTGCTTTCGTCAAGGGTGACCGACACGTGGCGTCCACTGTAACAGAACGTTGTTAAGCTATCGGGTCCGGTTTTGGATCCGATAACCCGTTAACAGCCCCGACCAATGGGGATTTTCCACGTGTAAAATCATCATTGGCTGGAGGAAACACGTGTCGGCTCACCGTTGGGACAGATGTCATCCACTCATTGGACACAAAGCGCCTATGATACGTCGACACATGGCACGACCCAATAGAGGCCCATTCCTGTGAAAAGGCCGGCCCGTTTGACTTGGTCAAAAGGTGGCGGGCCGGCCCACAGCAAGCCTGTTAACGACCTGTTTGCATATAGCCCATTTATAGCCCGCTAACCCAGGGCCCATTTACGGCCTAACCGAATTAGGCCCAGTAGCGTCATCTGGGCCGTCCAATATAATTCCAGCCCGTTTTAACTTCCGGCCCATGACGTCTTTCGGCCCATATGAGGCCCTTATTACTCTCGGCCCATTAACGACCCGTGGTAAAACTGGCCCGTAATGAACAATGTATCACTTTATACCCATTAATGGCCCGTGGTGAAACTGGCCCGTAATGAACAGTGTATCACTTTATATCCATTAACGGCCCATTATTCCGTTGGGCCGTTTCCAGCCCATGTTATCTTTCGGCCTTCTCGGGGCCCATTTTATTCTTGGGCTCATTTCCACATTCGTTTACTTACGGCCCGTTACTGTCATTTTCTGCTTGTGGGCCAAATTCAGCCCGTGGTTACAGTCGGACCGTTTGTGGCCCGTTAATACGTTGGGCCGTTTTCATAGCGTCGTCAAAATACGACCGATTAACGACGACCCGTTATGGTCGGCCCATGAACGGACGATTTCAACTCTAGCCCATTTACGACCATAATGTGGGATGTTATTGGCCCATGTTTGGCCAACCGATCATAAGCCCGTAGAAGGCCCATTGATGATACGGCCCATAGAAGGCCCATTGTGTCTACGGCCCGTATTAGGCCCATTGTTTCTACGCCACGTAGAAGGCCCATTGTTTCTACGGCCCTTAGAAGGCCCATTGTTTCTACGGCCCGTAGGAGGCCCATGTTAACTACAGCCGGTGGGCATCAAAGTTCGCCACAGTGCAAATATAGGGAACACCCTACACTATACAAAAATGGCTTGCTGTTTTTTTCAGCCGGTGGCTGCACGTTAAGTACAAATTTTGTATCGCACCAAAACAAATTACAACTATGAAACAAAAGGAAGGTTGGCATAAAAGTTAACCGTCTAGCAGATAGATGCACCACCAGAAGTTCAGAAGCTCAGTTCATTTGACCTGACTGTTACGTTTTCATGCTGTATTGTCCGATGGAGCACCATAACCTTCGCCTTCAGTTCTCCTAGACTCCTGAACAACATAGCAAATGTCTGATAGTCTGGTTTCAAAACCATGCATATCTTGACAACATCGAACAATGTCTCTCCTTGTTTCACAAAGGGTCTCTGTTAGGGAATGGACTTGTGTCTGGAGCGCAGATACAACATTGTTTTGAGCTTGCATATCTTGATCATGAGGCAGTTTGGACGAGATTGCCTTAACAACCAACCCAGTATTACGCAGGAACGTGCTTTTGGCACTGTTAGTGGACATGTACTGACCCACTGCAGCAAGAGCTGACATTACGGTTATAGTTGCCTCGCCACCTTCAGAAGGTGGCGGTTCCACCATTTTTTCCATAGCTCGCTGAAAAGTTGTGGTTTTACATTAGTAGTACCAGAACAGAAGATATTAAGGAGGCAGCAAAACCAAACAAAATAGCTTTGGTCTATATACATAACTTATTCTGGTGAACCCATGTAAAATAATAGTTTTATTTTATTGCAAAGTACATAATAAAACCAGGTTGCAAACATATGACCATGTACCATCGCTAATGTATTGTCTATTTCTTCACATTGTATTGAGGGCTAAGGATAAAGAGACGAAGTTTATAATACGGTAAGCATAGTATGACATCATTCATATCACAAAACAACTGAGAACAGACAAACAGGCAATTGTAACGTTGTGTGGGCAAGTCCAGCACGGAACTAAATTACAGGTCAAGATCAAAGGAACATCACTCCTCTCTTTTAAACCTTGTAAGGTGCAATGATATGCTAAGACAATTGTGTATAAAATTGAAAAGAGTAATAGACATTGGCTGCAAACCATGCAGTTCAAGGCACAAGTCAGAGTAAGTAGTAGTTAAAAGGCATGAGGATTAAGGACTTACAACAGCGGCTTTGACTGGTGTAGTCATGCCCTTCTTCTTGCTGGTGTGACAATCCTTGAAGATTTCCACAGCATTTGGTTCAGGTACTTTTTGGTCCTTGCGGGCTTTCCTCTGCATTTGGAACAAGTCAATATAGATCTGATAATATGGTACAGCGAAAAGAGTGAAATAGCAGCTAATTACAAGAGCCTCGTAGTGTGCAATATAGCTACGAGATCCTGTCGTCTGTTGGAATTTCACTTTCGTACGGTTGGCATTGTTCTTTGAACAGTTCACCTACAAGAATATACATTTGTGTGGCACATGCGTAAATAGGACTTCAACATGTGATCTGATGACATATATATAATATACCCGATACTTCGGATCGGACCAATGTTTAACGAGGCCTCTCCAGTCTTCATCAGATATATTTTCCACGGAGATGTTTGGGCAAGTTCACTGTTAGCCTTGCCTTCAAAGTGAGTTTTCCTCAAGCTATACCGATACTGTCACAGAGCAGACTTGAAAACATGGGTGCAAGCTTGTCTGGTTGCATCATCTTGGCTATCCAACTTGAACCTCATTTGTTGAAAATTATGGGAGTCTCATTATCAGCAACCTAGAAAGTATTGGATAGAGCAAGACGATATTACTAGTTTCCATACATAACCATACTTACAGATAAATGGTCGAGGAAGGTGTTGAACTGGGTTTTGTCTTTGTCATTCCTGTACTGAATCCATGTTGGGAGGATACGTACATGACACCTAACAGCAACCGCTACCTCTGATACTAACTTGGCTGACTCTGTAGCATCACGTGGCCTTTTTAAACCTGCCTCAAAACGGATCTCCATTCTTCCTCCTCTAGATTTAGTTAACCTATCGAGCATTATCCCTGATGTTTGTTTCCTCTTGCGCCTAGGTGCTAGTCCAACAACAAACATAGGAAGTGTTAGTGTACATCAAACTGTGAGACTACATATAAAGAAGCATGCAACTGTAACTTGACTCCAGCAACTACCTTCTTACTGTTGAAGCTCACAATGTTCATCTGATCTTGCCAACTCATCTTGTGTCAAGAGTGCATCGGAAGTAGTGTCAGGTGGCAAGGGAGCTTGGGAACGTGCTGCTAGCTGAGTTGACGAACGAGTAAATCGTGCAGCTGGTGGTACTGTGGAAGGTGTTGCAACAACTAGGATTGTCTCTGCTTGTTTGGTGGCAGCTATTTGTTTCTGTTTGGCTTGTTCTGCAGCTCGTGAAGCATGGGATACCTATTGGTACAATTTTCTGTTGGACTTTGACCTTCTATTGCACCATCAGTACCAGCAGAATCTGCAGGATTGTTGCGCTTCCCTTTCCCTGTCGTTCTGTCTTGCTTCCTCTTTCTCTGTGCCATGTTAAGTCAAGCCGACAAGAAAAATGAATAACAATTTAGTTCTTCAGAACATATGTACTTTGATGTAAGAACATGGTGTGATAGACAGATATTGTATGTTCTAGAAACAGGAACACGTGTCTTAGTCACAAGTATAATGTGTAAAGTAAGCAGATGCAATTCAACAAAATTAGAAGCAATACAAGCTAGACATCATACATAACATGCAACCATATATAACAGTGCCAAGTTAGAGGGAGCACCTTTGATGGTGCACTAGGGGAGACGTGCTCATCACCAACACAGCTATGTTGAGTGTCTATGCATGTGTTGTCTTGGAAATCATCTTGGGGGGATGGAGGAGTAGAATCTGTAGAGGCCCTCCATTTGGAAGGAGCACCTTCATCCGCTGCCTTGCTAACTTCCTTCCGCTTTATTGATTTTGAATTGTCAAGTAAAACCGACAAGAAAAAGCAATAAAATTCACTCTTCAGAACTCATTCGTGCATGATACTGACAATCACTACTTTGATGTAAGGCAAACACATGATTCTAGGATGGAATAATACGAAAAACAGGACGACATGGCATATTCACAACTGTTTGTGTAAACTAAGCAGAAACCATTTCACCAAATAAGAAGCAATGCAAGGTAGACACCACGTGAAAGATGCAACCAATATGACTCTGCCAAGTTAAAAGTGTCCCATCATAAATGACATTTCAACAAATTAGAAGCAGCGCATGCTATAAATCATATCAAAGATGCAACTAATATCACACTGCATATACTGAAGGTGTCTCGTCATATTGATTTATGCGGGATACAAAAAAACAATAGTTTTATGTGAGGACATGCTTAATAGACAAATGTACTATGTACTAAATACAGGAAGGCATGTCACATTAATAGGTATAATGTATAAGCTAAGAAGAATAGCACATGCAGTTTAACCAGATTGGAAGAATTACAATCCAGACACCATATGCAACATGCAACCACATATCACGCTGCCAAGTTAGAGCAAGCACCTGCGATGCTAGTGTAGGGGAAATGCGGTAATCAACTACAGAGCTACGTTCACTATCTTCATCTAGACTTGCTGTTTCTTGAGAATCATGTCGGGAGGCTGACGCTGCATTCTTTAAATGAGGAGTAATCCACTTGCCTGACTGCCTCATCATAAGTGATTGATGAGGGATACACAAGAACATTAGTTTGATGTAAGAACATGGTTAATACACAGATGTACTAGTATGTACCAAAAACAGAAAGGCATGTCATATTCAAAGGTATAATGTGTAAGCTAAGCAGATGCAATTTAACCAAATTGGAAGCAATACAAGCTAGACATCCGGATAGAGTGGTGAGCATGATCATCTAGGACCTGAGAGCCTGGTGGGAGGCCGGCTGCTTTGCCACCATCGCGGCTTTTTAGTTGGCTTCCAGGTGATGCCTCTCTTTGCTGGGCTTGTCACTGGCTCGGCCAGTGCCCTGACTAGCTATTTGTCTTCTGGTGCTCACGGGATGGTGGTTCATGTAAAAAATATCTTTCCTTATCTTAATAAAGACCGACTTCGGCCTTTCGAATACAAGCTAGACACCATATGGAACATGCAACCACATATGACATCGCGAAGTTAAAGCAAGCACCCGGGATGGTGGTTCATTGCGAGTGAGGTCATCAACTCCAGAGCTACGTTTACCGTCTCCATCTGCTGACATTACACCTATTATAATGCTGAAACGTGTCTGGCCTATCCGCGTACAACACTAGAGCGACTTCTCTCTTTTCTTTTTTGCTTCTCTCATAGCAGCAGAGTCTGAAATACCCTTGCATAAAAACACAATAGTGAGAGTATGGGTGAAGTGTGTGCAGAACTAGTGCACTGTAAAAGTAGCAGATAGCAGGTGGCTGAAAAATAAATGACAAGAGACATACGATAGCATGGCAAACAAAATTAGATTCTACTCCGTATGATTTTGTAATATATGAGCACAGGAAATGCAGGTACTCCTCCAGCACACCACCACATGTGGTCTTATCTAAGATAACAGTCGACTGAAAATAAATAGGTCAGTCGATTTTTTTAATGAACCGTCCGATCTATAAGGAATGGGCAGATGGCCTTCGTCTACCTCCCGCCAGTCACCGTTGACGATCTTTCTCGAACCGCCAGCGACCACCGGCCTAGACTCCTGCCTTCGCCGCCCCGCCCTCCCCTCGACCTCACACCACCGCGTTGCTTGGCAGCGCCCCCAGGCCATCCCTTTAATCCCGGCCGACCTCCTGATCAGGCGCCAGTAGCTCTAGGCCCCACACGCCCCTAAGATAAACACCGAGGCGCTGCTTCCCCGGCGTAATAGGAGGACTAGCGCCTGTTACGCTGGGGAATGCTTCCGTTAATTGGGAATCAACTGACCGGGAATTGAAATTCAGGGGGGCGACGGACCTCTAGCTAAGGTGAAATAGTATATGAGGAGAAATCTTGTGCATCGCGAGTTACTAGGAACATCTAGTATCAAGAAGAAGCGGTCAACTAGTGTCTTCTGTGGTATGAATACCGTGCAAGCAGACAGGTAAGATTTGCACGAATAAGGGAAGAGGAGTACCATTTTCGGTTGCCGGTGTGGTCCCCTCCACATGTCGCGCCGATCTTCCTCTTTTTACCGGGGAAACCGATGTTCTGGAGGGTGCATGCTTGGACGAACCCATGGCCAAATTGTTGACTATGTTGCCATGGCCGTATGTCGGCGCAGGGGAAGCAGATCCGAGGCGGCGAAGGACGGCGTAGCAGGAATAGCTCCGGTGCGGTGGAGGGTGGCGAAGTTGGAGCGGCAGCGGTGAGGCGCAAGACGGCGTGGTTGAACTGGCTCGGGTACGGACGGCTCGGCCTCGGCTTCAACTACTAGACGTGGAGGGCGTTGCGGTTGAGGTTGCGGTGGACGACGACGTCGGGATATCGGCTCTGGCGTGATGGAGGAGGGCGGCGGTTGATGGGTGGAATGGGGTGGCGGACGGAGGACGCCGGGGTTTCGCGGCTGGTGGAGAGGTAGTTTTTGCGCCCACGGAGTA
>NC_057805.1:122086501-122094658 GCF_018294505.1 Triticum aestivum
GGACGTGCTTGTTTTTGGCTTTTCTGAATAGAAGATGGGACGCACTTGTTTGAAATTTGGGGAAAGTACAAACTTTGCCCCCTCTTAAATTTCGGACCTACTGCGGGTCGGGGGTAGGATGGTAATCCCAGGCCGCGCGCATGTGTGCTTAGGCGGCCATTGTGTATGAATGTTTTTTGGAGGCGGTTGCGTGGCGTCTAGATGAAGCTACAAACCTACCCCGGTTTAGACCTTTGGATGTCGGGCCGGTAGGTTTCACAGGTCGGAGTTATTAGAAAAGTAATTTCCTTGTACTACCAAACATTGGTCTCACATGGTTTCGGGCGAGTAGAGCCTCTTTTTGCGCTTGGTTCGAAATTTTGAAACACAAGCATTCACGTTTAGAGTACTCTTGAACTTTGAGGATTGACCTAAATAGACAACGTTAAATTTGACCTTGTATGTTTGAAAACCTCATTAAATTATCCGCTTCTTTTTGAAATTTTGACACTTGAAAATCCTATAACTACGATTATTTTGGAATGGAGGAGCTAAATTAGAATGCTATTATGTACAAAATCAGAGCAAATATTGGTGCCCCCATAATTTAGGTATGATTTACAAACGCCATGATATCAAATTCAAATAATTGAATGGACTTCATGTTGAATTCGATTTTTTGAAACCACCTTAAGTTGAATTCAAATGTATGCTAGTTCATAGGTAGCTATTTATAATGTTCATTGTGTAACTTTCGTATGTATAATGTGCTTTACACACACAACATGAACTATACTCACGTTTATATTCGATTGCTAAAGGGATGCATTGTCTGGAGTTCAAAATACTAACTATGTGGATCAATTGTGTCGAATAATAACATAGACATGCTCAAATTCGATAGAATCTAGATGTCTGATGGATCAATGACCGTTCCTTACGTGAATTGCAAATATCATGATCCCATCCTAATATTTGGATACAATTTATATCTTTAATCAATGTGTACAGCAGTCTTGTACGTGTAGTTTCACTCTCCATCGGTGGTCTCTCACACATGCTCACACACTCTCTCCCGAGGTGTCTTTATCGCACACATGCTCTCGATATAACCCTCCCTCCCTCTCGTAACCATTTACGACTGTTTTCACTAACCTTTATCACAAGCACTCTTCCTCTCGCAAGCATACACACGCACAATCCCCATCGACCCTTTCTATATACATAGACCTGCCTACGTGTCTCCTGTACGCACATTATCTTTAGGCATGTCTCTCACGCATTGTCTCACACCTCTCTTCCTAATCGACGAGTATGATTCTAGCAGAGCATTCTGTAGGATGCCCCTTAAAGTTAGGTTGGATGAATAGTAATATCAGAGATAAAGGGGTTACCTTAGTCCGAGAACCCAGGGTTACAAATCCTAGCCGGCTTTGTCAGTGGACATAGAGTCCTTCACAATTATGCTATCTTTGTCTTGTACGACTAGTCATCCATGGGTCTCCCTAAATGCGTCACGGGCCGACCAATGTGGCGCGGGACGGAACCGAACGAAGGGCCTCACCTCGACCCACCGGACCTCACGCGGTGACACACCCTCTGCCCCCATGTCTCGTTATCTTCTCACACCCACACATACCAATACAGACACCACACACAAAAAATATATTCTCCTAGTGCCTTATCCACTCCCCCTTGCATATACACACTCAAGGGAATCTCTCGCCGTGATGTCATATTCGTCTCTCTCTCTAGACCACTCTCATTTCTCGTGCTATCTCTCCCACGCCCCCCTGTCGGCCCCTCGATCCATGCCTCTCTCGAATATGTAATACACACACATACCTCTCTAGGCCCTGCCAAATGCATCAACTACACATTCACACATGTTACATCACGTACCCCATTGATCTAAAAAGCCATCTCTTCACATTTATTTCGCATACAACATTCCTTTTGAATAAAGTGTGGCCAAAAAAATATTTTAGAATTTCTACATATATACAACATTACAAAGTTATATGGAGTATGGACGCTTGCATTGCATGGTGCCCACAATGATATTTATTCCGCACTGTGAATTTGTATATTTTTATACTATATATAAAGGTAGTCATAATAAAGAGAAACGAAGAGCATCTCTCTCTCCATCGCATACCCCCCCTCTACGCCCCTTTCAGGTACGCACACAAACTATCTCCAGGTCCTCTAAAAGTAAGCCCCCAGCACATTCACGCATGTTTCATCTTTCTCTCGCGATATACACAATGGCGATCATTGTATTTGAAGCGAAAGCACGATACGTACATTGGACTTCAGAATCCACTCATTACGGTCGCCATTTACGTTTTGTGGTTATTATACAATCACGGGCTCACCGTACAACTCTGTATTTGCTCAAGACACGACTAGTTGACCAGTTAAACGCTCCACATGGCACCTCTAGTTTTGCATCACATTATCTCACTACCATCGGGCCAACCTGTCGGCTTGTATCTACTCTACATCTACACTCTTATAAAATACTAGCAAGATGCCCATGCGTTGCACGGAACATCAAGATGCATTGTATGAGTAGTTTATCTTGTGGGAGAAAAGGATGAACAAGGGAAGGCCTTATTTGCAAGTGTGGAGAGGGGTGTGGGTATCTTTTTGCAAAATTGCCATAGTTTCCTTCCTATCCGTCAGATATAGATCGGACGGCCTATATTGCAGGATGGCAGGCACACGATCATCACTGACTATGCTTTTTATAAGAGTAGGGATAAATACACTCTTATAAAAAACAGAGTTGGTGATGATGGTGTGCCTGCCATCCTGCAATATAGGCCGTCCGATTTATATCTGACGGATAGGAAATAAAATATGACAATTTTGCCTAAGATGTACCCACACACCTCTCCACATTTGCAAATAAGGCCTTCCCTCGTTCATCCTTTTCTCTCACAAGATAAACTAGTCATACAAATGCATCTTGATGTTACGTGCAACGCACGAGCATCTTGCTAGTAAGAATGAAAACAAACAACAACAAAATATTGGACGGTGGTTCGAAGTCATGACCGTGGGCACAGCAGACAAGGTGGCCTTGTATTGGTATGCTGAGCCGTCTATTTTAACACACAGGAGCTGGTGTGGTGATTATACACACACGCACGCATGCACACGAACTGCATGCACGCAACACTCACACGAACACATGCACCCACGCACGCATGCAACACTCACACGTACACACGCAGCCACACACGCACACAACACTCACACGCACACACGCACGCATGCATGCACACACCAGTACACCACACGACCAACACACACTCTCACGCTCAAGTGCTCAACCTACACGTGCATGTGCACACATCAGGCCCTGACAGACACATACACAACCAGGTGATTCCCATGCACGGGGTGGAGTCTTGTCGCGCCTGCGTAAATTTGTGTTTATCTGACCTTTTCCCTATGCGAACTGACAGGTGGGAACCACAAGGAACGTGGTCAATTTAACTAGTCAACATGGTGCCACGCAGACTATTTGGCCGGTCAACAGAGTGCAATCCGATGCTGAACCGTGAGCAAGTGACCGTATAATCACCGCAAAACGTATATAGTGACCGTAATCAGCTTATTCTGAAGTTCGGTGAACGTATTACGCTTTTCTCTCTGTAGGCCCTCCAAAACTACATCTCTACATGTTCTCGCATGTTACATCTAACAACTATGCAATACAGCACTACTACTACACTCTAACACAATACATCATATGTGTTTTTAGTTTTACTAGATATCATATTATTACTTAATTATTCAGTTTGCATACATTAAAATTGCCTTTGAAATGTATGGCCAGTATCATATACCGCGCGGGAAAAATCCCGCCCTTTCCTGTTTAATCGGGTTTGTATCGATGGATCGTGAGAAACAGCAAAACTATAGTACTATATACAGTACAAGTGACAGTTCACTGGGCCGTCGTCTCATGTACTCCTCCGTCGTAAGAGTGGAGCGCTCGCTTTCATAAATCTTCTAGTCCCTTTCGTCGACATGTGGGGCATCAAGCTACCGGGTCCACGTGCCATACCGGAATATAGTGCAGAGCAGCCGGGGTGAAGCACCCAGTCATGGCGCCGGCGTAGTAATGAGCAATGAGGCGTCAAATCACAAAGCTGCACCTTTCCCGCAGTTAAGTTGGAGGGACGAAGTAATAATGCTAAAAAAAGAAGTTGGAGGGACGAAGCAACCATCATTTCACTCGTTGCTGAATCCGCTTCTCCCTCATCTTCTTCAAGTTAACCACGCGTTGCTTCTGCCGTTGTTCTGCCTCATGTGGGAAGCGGATCGGCTTGGTAAAGCACTGACACGTGGGACCGCATGTTAGTAAACCGCCAGGACAACGTCCTCTAAAAATAAGAAACCTCCCCCGCCATCCACGTGGCAAAATCACCTCCCTTTTACTAATCTTGATTCTATAATTTTTTAGATCAATATAATTGAGATTTGTATAGATAGCACACATGAGCAAAACCAAGTGGTACGGTTAAGGGCATCCACAATGTGTAGCCAAATGTGAAAATAGCTTTTGGCATCGTGGGAACCATTGTGGACGGTGTTGCCAAAGCCAAAAGGATGGAACCAAAGCTCCCTGATTGATTGATTGAAGGAATAGAAAAATGCAACGTCTCTCCTCCTTCTCCCGTGCTTGGACGCATGTACAATATAGAGGACAGAGTCTACTCCCCTGTCCCTTCTATCACAAATCACAAAGCAGTGATGCATCAAATCACAAAGCACGGACGAAGCAACCATCATTTCACTCTTCGCTGACTCCGCTTCTCCATCGTCTTCTTCGAGAAACCATCTCACCGCACTAAGCTGGACGGACGACGCTATTGTGTACGAGTAGTACTAGTACATTTACGCGTCCTTTGGTTCAACGGACTTCCTGGATGCAAATAAGGCGGTTGTCTCGGCTTGCAGGCGGCACTTGCGAACAACTTACCGTGGTCTCCCTCAATGGTGTTCTCCGTCGAACGCACTTCGCCAAACCACAACGTTCGAGATATCGTCGACGTCACCGCAATGGGGAAGGAAGTCAAATATAGTTACTACCTCCATTTTTTTGTACACAAGGCCAGTATATCAAAATTACAATTTGCAAAAGGCCACTAACACTAATCGAGGCAAAATTGATGGGGTTTGCCTCGTACTAGCAACCAAGGATATTAATATCCCCTGCATGCATGCAGAAGTGAGAAGGTTGGTTTGCATGGCGCTGCATTAATCAAGCGATGAGGAGTGAGATGGTTAGCTATTTGGGCTTTGGAGAAAAAATACGCATTAATTGACACGTGAAATGAGGATTTGTATCGATTAATCCCGCGAAGGAAAACCCCGCCTTTCTTTTTTAACACTAGTACTCCTAGTACGTAGTACTATGTACTTATCCTGTTTGGGTCTAGGCCTTGCATTGCCATACTTTGCCACACATTTTTGCCAAGCTTGCCTAAAGTTTTCAAAATGAAAAGGAGGTTCACTTGCGCACGGCTGTCGCGGTCGCACCGCACCCTCACACGGTCGCTCCTGCACGCCGCGGTCGCACCGCACCCTCACATGCACAGTCGCTCCTGCACGCCGCAAACCCAACCAAGGGAATGCACCCTCACTGACACGTGCTGTCGCATGTGAACAAACCAAACTCAGCCATCCTACCGCTGACACATAATTTTCGTTCATAGAGTATGTTTATCCAACCGCATGTTGGGGAGTATCCGTACGGCCCGTGCGGTGGTCTGTTGGGGAAGAAGAAGAGGTGAGGAAGAAGGGTTAGGAGACGTAGGATATTCGTCCAACCTCCTGAAATGGTAGACTGACCCAAGTCAGGCGACTTGCATAACAATATATGTTTTTACACAGAAAAAGATCCATAAAAACAACAACATAAAGAAAAACTATCACTGCTCGCGGAACGAGACGGCCTCGTCGTCTTTGGCTGCCGGCGTGAACCAGCCGTAGCTGCCGACGTGTGTCTCCGCACCGTGGTTGTCCTCGGCCTCCAGCTACTCGTTCACGCGGAGCGTGCGGGTGCTCTGGACGGACGAGAGCACCGTCCGGTTCAAGTCGAGGACGTTCGATTCTGCCTGCAGGAGGGCATCGATGGCAGCGGCATCCGCGCGCTCCGTGTCGAGTCGAGCCTCCGCCGCCCGGTTCAAGTCCAGGACGTCCAGTTCTGCCTGCAGGAGGGCCTCGATGAGAGCGGTATCCGCGCGCTCCGCGTCGAGTTGAGCCTCTGCCGCCCGGTTCAAGTCCAGGACGTCCGGTTTCGCCTGCAGGAGGGCCTCGATGGCAGCGGCATCCGCGCGCTCCGCCTCAAGTTGAGCCTCCGCCGCCCGGTTCACATCCACGACATCCGGTTCCGCCTGCAGGAGAGCCTTGATGGCAGCGACATGTGCGCGCTCCGCGTCGAGTTGAGCCTCTGCCTCCCGGTCCTCCTTTAGTATCGCCAGGTTGAACCGCTGGTCCGCCTGCACCATGGGGGACTCGGACGCCGGCAAGAAGTCGACGTCCATCGTCTCATACCCATCGGGGGCCTTCTGCGCCGCGACCTCCGCCATGAACATTGGATCGGCTTCCTCCTCCTCGTAGCTTGGCTCCAGAGAACTCGGGGATTGGCCCGCCGCAAAGCGAGCTTGGGAACGGAGGTCTCTGGCGCCGACCGCCGCCGCGATTTCTGCGCGGCGCTCCGGCGTCAGCATCTTGTAGTACATGATCTTGCGGCGCACCATGGCTTTCCGGCGAACTAGGGGACGTTTGATGTGGGCTAGGGGATCGAAAGGTGGGGGAAGGGGCTAGAGATTAGGTGTGGTTTTAGGGCAGTGGCTGGCGTAGGCCGAGCAGCGAAGGTTCTGGTGTGAATAGTGGTTCCGGTGACGACCGGTCAATCGGTTTTGACTGTACATCGCTCTTGTCGCCTTCGCGTTGCAGCCCGACAAGCTGGACCCTCCATGTTGCTCACCGAATGGAACACGCTTCGTCTTGCATTTTCGCTCGCTTGTGGGACCGCAGTTGAGAGCAAACCGACGTCCTTCCCCCTCCCCCGCCCGCGTCATTTTAAGCGGAGTAAATAAAAACAGAGGGAGTATACTACGGATCAGGATCCCCTGACGTGGCCGAACCCATTGAGTAACTGACATGCGGGGCCTAGCAAGCATGGGGTCCGATAGTAAGTGACCGAAAGGGAGGGTAAGGCAGGGATACGTATGTGAAAGGAGCTTCCAGTGATATAATTTTCACATTATACATCTCATGTACTATTAATCTTGTCAATAGTCAAATGCGGTTTTGAAAAACGCATTAGAGCATGGTTAATAATATAGCCAGTCGATGGCTATAAGGAACTGCCATGTCATCTATAGCCATCATCTATTATATGCACTCATACAGTAGTGTGGGCTATAAGGTTGGCTATTTCCCGCAAAAAATTATAAGGTTGGCTATTGTATTAGTACTTTTTTCCATCTCCTCTCCATCTTTTTCTTCATATTTATTGTACGTATTTAACTAGGAATGCGTATATAGCTAGGCTCTTGCATGAGAGCTCACTCCCCTTACTTTTTCACATCTCTCTCCTCCACATAGGCCCTATATAAATGGAAGGAGGGAGTACAACTATGAGCACTGCATACTCTAGTACACATGTTGTCAGTACTCCACTAGTACTATTGGACAGGGAGCTTAAAAAAAGTTACTATTGGGGCTATACGTGGCGAAATCCTACTAGGAAGAGCATGCGCGAGAACAAGCACATTCACGTGGTTGAAAACAAATTGAAAACCATCTCGAGTACAAATCTAGGAGTACGTACGAATCTAACAATATTGATTGGGCGTTGTTGAATGTTGATACTTTTTTTTATCAAAGTAGAGATACTTTGACTACACATAAAACTTATATGTAAACTAGAAAGGATAGGAGGGAGTATATTGTACGTTCAAAAACGAAACGAACATTGAATACCCTTTATATATGATTTGCGGATGCTATGATCACCGGTTCAAAATTTTGAATCCGCCTTAGGTATCACACATGCCCCCACTCGTTCTCTCTCGATTTCATCTCGGGGTCTGAAGATCGATTGAAACAGGACTAGGGGGGTACAATACGTTCGTTTCTCTTATGAAC
>NC_057805.1:122094937-122097473 GCF_018294505.1 Triticum aestivum
CACGCAATTGATCTCTGAACATCAATCGATCTCGTCAACATGTGTCGGGGCATGCATGAACCGAATGGGATGCCAAAACTAAGACGCGAAGCGACACGTAGTGGAGGCAAAGTGAAACTTCAAACAAACCGTTTGTTTGTATGCATGTCGGACAACTTACAAATAAACATTGGAAATACAAGCATGGTCTAGGCCCACATGCGAATGATACTCGGCAGAATGTTCAAATGAGGCATGCGGGAGGATGGACTCGACCGGAGGGCGACATGATCGATGTAGAAGAGGGTTGGAGATGAATGAGAAATAAGCAAACGCCACATGATTATACTTGACCGGCTCAAATAAACAATAAGTTGTCTCGCTTGGCCTACATAGTGAAAGGCCTAATGCGCAACGCGGAGCACTGACGCTCGAATATGTCCAGGAAAACAGGGAAACCGACATGTGGGGCACACCTGTCGGGACGACATAGCACAAACTAGTCCAATGGAGGAGCTGGCCCACGACCTCCTCGCCACCGACAACCGTTCATGTGGGTCGTGGGGGCCAACAACGTGGCGCAGCTCCAGCACCGCCTCTGGACACGGCGACCGCGGTGAGCGACACACTCATCGTCGCTAGACACGGTCGGTTTCAGTGTGCCGAGGGTGGCATTAGTGCTGTGGCACGACCAACAACTAGTATGTTTGGTTTGTGCCCAAGGTTGCCCCATCAAAGCATTGGGTAGCCAAAATTTTGGTTGAGGTTTTGGTTGCCCATGATTTGGCCTACATAGGCAAGAAAAATGAACTAGAGTTGGCTAGAGTTCATTGGCATGCCAAAAAAATGGCAACCATCCATTTTTGGGTCATGACCAAAACCTCAAAAAAAATGGCAACCATCCAAACAAAGACCAATCTTTGGGTCATGACCAAAATTTTGGTAAGGTGCACTTTGGCCACAATCCAAACACCCCCCAACACCCGGCTCATCGAGGATGCACGGGGCGCCGAGACGCGTCCGCGGAGTAGTGTAGCGCGGCCAACTGCATCCTCAGGACCTGAGACCATGCCGGGTCGTCTTGCTTTTTCAATGACATGCGTCGATCGCATGTGAGCAAAGGGCATATCCAACGTTGCCACGACCGCAACTGACTACCCTGGCACACCAAAAACCCTCGTCCCTCGTGCCGTCGCGCGGTGCGTTCCCAGCCGGCGCCAGCTGCCCGCATTCATGCCGTCCGTCCGTATGCCGTCATTAAGAGGCTCAGTGCCCGAGGAACCAACTCCGGCGACTTAATGACGCACCATGACGCTTGGCCTCACCGGAATGCGCTACTTAAAGCGGCAACGCCCAGCTAACCTCCACACCATAGCGCATCGTCCTCCTACCTGGCACCACATCCGCCATGAACGCAAGCGTGAACGCTCTGTGGGAGAGCTTGTCTTCGGGGATGGAGCTCGAGGTCGCTGCCCTCGCTCAAGTCGCCGCACAAGCGGTGGCCACGCTGGCGGCCGACGACGTGAGCACCGTCAGCCACGCGTCCTACTTGCCGCCGTCCAACGTCCGGCACCGCCGAGGTCGGGGACTCCTCCGAGGATGAGTAGGGCATGGGAGGCGGCAGGGCATGGTGTGCCAACTGGCCGGTCCATCTCCCGTGTTCTACTTTTCCTCGCCGGAGACCGCACCTTCACTTCACGGGTCTTGAACCCCGCCCCCGTACATGGAGATCGCAGATGGAGGACGTCGGTCGCCGCCGTAGAATAGGTTTAGGGTCGGGTTTCTTTTATTTTTCTATCCTATAAAAGTTCGAAACGTAATGAAAATCTGCCGTGTTTGCATTAATCTCGGCCGGTGTATGTGAACTTTCACAATAATATAGTATATTGTAGGAGTACTAGCAAGATGCCCGTGCGTTGCACGGAAGATCAAGATCTTGTGGAAGAGAAGGATGAACGAGGGAAGGCCTTATCTGCAAATGCACAATCATGCATTTCACATTTTTCTACATCTACGGGAACCTACGAAAAGGTTAACGTAAATTGCCTCTCTCTCTCCTCCCCTGATTTTCATGGTGGTGGGCCCCTCCCTCCACCCAATCTACAATAAACAGCTCACACGTTTCACATTATGTTAGTTACGTAACTAGGACTACGTAGGTGTAGCATTACTCGTCCTAAAAAACCCAACTAAGCCAACCTCCCAGCATATCGCACGGGAAAAGACCCGGCCGCGCCGTTTTAGTCGGGATTACTGGATTACTAGTAGTAGTATCGATGGATCGTGCGAAGCAACAAGTTTTTTTTTGAGGGGGCGAAGCACCTAGTTTAAAAGGAAAAAGGCGGTACACTCATAGCACCCCTGTCGCGGTCGCATTGCACCCCACACACGTTCGGTCCTGCACACGGCTCACGCAAACGGAACGCGCTTCAGCTTGCCTCTTCACTGACACATGGGACTGCACTTGGAGAAACCGACCATGCGCCAAACTCCCCCCGCCCACCGTGCGAAAATCCTCCCCCCACCCAAAAATTCCCCCCAAATCCTAGGTTCAACC